>NW_028281915.1:0-57253 GCF_059751285.1 Brachycentrus maculatus
GGACTTCTCTAGGAAATGCAATAAAAAACTGATTCTGATGAGAAAAAATTGTGCATGTGTTTGTGTGTGTGCGTATGTGTATGTGTAAGTGTGAATAATTTAAATCCCCCCTCTTCCGTCATGTTATCATAGATAGTAAAATATCAAGAGGTTTGTATTGTAAACAGCAAAATTTATTACGAAACTATGTAAATTGTATATTTCGAACATCTACCACAATTCTTTCATCCTATTTCTGAAAGCTCACGTGTCGAAATACAATTTGCTCGCAAAAAAATCGACTGAAAGAAAACCTGACATTTTTTTCAATTTTCTTTATCCATATTTGACAGCTTGCCTTGATTCTTCGATTCCTGGAATAAAACGCTGCACATTATTAAGTTCGGAAACTCCTTGAAAAACTGACAAACGAGGCCAATGTATGCATGTCAAGTCACCCTGTGTGAAAAAAATGCCAGAACCAACAAGTAGATACAAAAATGTATTGGGGTAGAAATTTTTTGGTTAAGATTTTTTTGTGAAGATTTTGGTGAAGAAATTTCATTTTTCACAACGTCGACAAAAACATTCGTTTTGTAGTTCTTCCCTAATTGGATAGGTTCAATCCCACATAAAAAAATAATGGAGTTGAAATACGGCTTAAGGATTTTTTTTAATATTGTGTAAATTGTAACAAAAATAAAAGTAAACAAAAACCCAAGCCCAAAATTTCATAATTATTATATGCTTAAATCTGTTAGTTGCTTGCCGTATGCGGATGACGCAGAGCTGTTAGAGAGCAACGCGGAAGATTTGCAACTAATAGTGTCAAGAATGTATGATGCATGTATGGAAAATAATCTGCCAATGAATGAAAGTAAGTCAAAGGTCATGGTGTTTTAAAAAGAGAAAGATATGACAGAATGCAAGATTATCGTACACAATAAATCCCTGGAACAGGTGCAAGAATTTTCATATCTAGGAAGCATGTTCACAAGGGATGGAAAAGTGGATAAGGATATTAAGAGAAGAGTGAATACAGGGAATAGAATAAATGGTGCTTTGAACAGAGTGATTGCAAATAAAAATATTCCTTGGAAGCCAAGCTAGCGGTCCACAACGGCGAGCTAGTACCGACACTAATGTATGGAAGCGAAACATGGAACTGGCAAAGGAAGAACAAAAGCAGAGTTAAAGCTGTTGAAATGCGCTCCCTCAGACGAATGTGTGGAAAATCATTGTACGACAGAATTAAAAACGATGATATAAGAAAGGAATGTAAGGCTGGACAAAGAATAATTGAAAAGGTTAGGAAGAGTTTTTTACGGTTTTATGGACATGTGGAGCAAATGGATAACGAGAAAATAACTAAAAAAATATACGTGGCGAATGAGAGCGGGAAAACAGAAAGAGGAAGACTGAAAAAGACTTGGCACGACCAGATCATTCAGAACCACCAGATCATTCAGAACCTAAAATCTGGTGGAAGGCATGTATGAGCATGAAGAGGCTAGGAATATATGTCAGGACAGAAGAGAGTGGCGTTCCATCCTCTCTTCCTACCCCTGTGGGGAAACATCGTGATGGTAGTAGTAGTAGTAAGCATTTCACTCTAACGTTGGAAACCCAATAAAAATTTGACAAAATCGTGTATTTAAATAAACGCTTGGAAACATTGTTAATATTTACATAATAAAATATAAAAGCATCATATTAAAACATGTAATAATGTTTTTTTTTTTACTCATTTTTTTTTAAATTAAATCGTCCAAAATAAATGTTTTCGAGAATATGTAATTCATACGAGTACATATTATGAAGATCACACTCTGATATTAGTGATATTTTTAGAAGCGATAGTGTTCGGTAGAGTATTAATTAAATTTTAATCAGGGATCCTGTTATATAGCTGGATAAAGCGTCCCTGTAATACTTTAAAAATCATAAAGAATATTGATTTCATTGAATATTAATGAGATTCGGAGAGTAAAATCAGCTGAAGCCCTTTGAAATAATAACGCCCAAAATTTTGAGGGATTATCGAAAAGGGATTTGGTTCGATTTAATAAGCTTAATAAATATTTTCGTTCGCGCAGCTTACTTCAATGGATTATTTCAAGATATGAACGACCCTTTATATACTTTTTAAATAGAAGGCTGTGTTATGTATTAAAAAATCGGGTGATTATAATTTATTTAATGTGAAAAGCTGTTTTTTTTTTATCTCGATCCGTGTACGAAATAAATTAGTGAATAAATGTGAAAAATAAGACACGTCTGAAGACGAGGAAATAAGTATTATGGAGTGCAGTTGAGGGTTATCTTGCCAACGAATATTTTTCTCTCATTATTTGTAGCGCAGTTGAAATAGTCTGAGATTTTTTTGGAACACCCTTATAAAATATAATAAACTTCCTACCCTTTTCCGTATTAAATTCATATTATTAATTTACATATAAAATTAATAAACACTCTTGATGTTATTACTGTGATATGCATATGTATACTGGTGGTATTCTCAATGAAATAATTTAAAATCAAACCTCATTTTTAACTTACGGATATTTCCATAACTAACTAATGAACTATCAGGCCGCTTCTCTGCAAGGGTAGACAACGGGGATAGAACGCCAAATAACTCTAATTTTTCAAACGTCTTTGCCTCTTCAAACATATTTTATTCTACATCTACTACATACATCGATTAGGTAAAGATTCTTCTTCTTTTTAAACTCATCCGCACCCAATAGCACATAGGGCACTGCATCAATTTGAAATATAAAGTTGATCGTTAATTATGAGAAGAAAAATTGATCAATCTTACGCTTCAGGTACCAGAAAAGAGAAATATTAAATAAATATTAGTGGAACCAATACTTAAAATTAGTTTCGACCCCTTTGAGAATCAAACCCGGGAGTTGTGGCATAGTAGCCAAACGCTAAAAAAGATTACAATTTAGAAACAGACATGCATACCTATCAACTATTCCCACTCCTGCCTTGTCTACGTTCACATATTTCAAACATTCAATTATGCAAACTTTTTAATTGTCTTTCTCTGTCTCTTTTTCAACTACTTTTGCTTTATATATTGGTTTAACCGTTCTATTCTCACCCATGTTCACGTTTCCAAACCAATTCAACACACTTTTCTTAGTTTCATCGATAATGATTAAATCAACATGCATTTCTTTTGACTTGACATTCGAACATCTATCGTAAATCGTTTTGACGCACATTTGTATGAATTTTACTAATGTTTATTTATTGTACATTTATCCTTTTTTTGCCAACTAGTGAGCACATTGTCCTTTCATTATCTTTAAAAACTATCCTTCTCTGCATTGTATGTATGTCCCCACTAGTATCAACATCACACATACACACACACCCTCTTACACACTTCACACATGCACATTTTCTCTCATAGATACGTGTTCATTTGCTAGATCTACACTAAATATGTTTTACTAATCTTTATGTTTCTGTGTTTTACTATAATTGGCTTGTTTGATGTTTTTTTATTTATGTTGCTGTTGTTAACCCAAATAAATACATTAAAAAAATTTAAAATTTAAAAATATATATATATATATATAAAAACTCCACGATTTACTTTGACACGCCAGAGATGGTACCAGGCGTCTTTTGTGCACTAATAGTAAATATTTCCTAATCGTAAAAATCTTTTTTTTTAGTTGAATATTTAATATCACGGTTGAAATGTTAAAGAATTTTGATTCACACGATAAATATTTAGAGTAAAAAAAAGGTTTCCTTTTACTAAAAAAAAAAGTTATTGTCAGCAGTAAATACAATTGCATGTCAATACACAATAAAATTCAAAACATAAGTTCATAAAATCGTACGCATAAATATCGGCTGTCGCTTAAAGAAAAACGCAAACAATATTTTTCCTGTCGTATATTAAACGGAAAAATGAAGAGTATCCAAAAAATGTAATACAAGAGAAAAAACATGAATTTCAACACAAGCAATATAAAGAAAAAGTTATGAACATGGAAGTTTTTTTACATGGGGTAGTCATATAAGAGATGGCTTTAAGAAATTCAAAGTGTCATCTATAAAGAGAAATTAACATCTTTATAGAGGAATTTACATTTAAGCTTTATTAATAAAAATTAAAAAAGGTATGTTGAGATGGTTTGGATATGTGAAACGAATGAGCGAGCAAAGAACAGTAAAAAATATATATTTGACGAATTTAATTACAAATAGGAGCAGAGAAAGACCAAGGAAAACTTGTCATGATCAAATAGATCAAATACTGTGAAAGTGGTCAGGTGATCTATGAATGTGCAAAGACAGAGTGGTGTAGCATTCTATTCTCTCTACCATATCTTGCAGGGAAGCGGCGTTAAGTTATGTATATATATATATATATATATATATATATATATATATATATATATATATATATATATATATATATATATATATATATATATATATATATATATATATATATATATATATATATATATATATATATATATATATATATATATATATATATATATATATATATATATATATATATATATATATATATATATATATATATATTAATATATATATATATATATATATATATATATATATATATATATATATATATATATATATATATATATATATATGTAATAAAATACCTAGGTACCTACCTATACATTTTATTAAGTACTTACAAAAAGTACCTACATAAACCAGTTCTACCACCAGATGCCGCTTGCGTCACTCAGAATAAAACAAAAGACTTCCGATAATATTATTAACTGTCAGAATCAGATAGATAGATAGATAGATAGATATAAAAATTATTATAAAGATAAATTAAGAATAAACTTTAATTACAAAGCAACACATTGTTTATTTTATTATTATACACCCACTTTACAATATTATTTACACTTAATTTTCAAAAGGAAAATATTACCACGTTATAAAACGACAATTTTGTTAATTGGAAATGGATTATGAAACATTAGATGTATTAAAACAATTACTACAATATGTTCGGAGTGAGAGAGAAAAATTAGAAGATGATCAAAGAAAACGATTAGAAGATAAACAAAGAAGACGTGGAAATCTAAGAACTAGTGATAAAATTAAAGATAAAAGTCCATGTAAGATTTGTGAAAATTTAAATAAGGGAACTCGATATCACTCTGAAGCAACGTGCTGGTTTAAACAAAGCAGGATGATAAGATTAATAATAAAATGAAGATTTACAAATTACACAGAAACAGTGCTTGAAGAATGAAAATAAAAATAATGTGGAAAAAAAATCTACAAAATATAAAATAAAACATACTCCAGAAAAGAAGAATTTCGAAGCAGATTGTATGAGCAGGAATCCAGTATTAGAATCGAAAGAAAATGCAAATGAACAATTAAAAGTTGTAAATTTGGTTAAATTAGAAGATATTTTAAAAGATCAGAATAAAAACGAAGACATACAAATAACACAGAAACAGTGCTTGAAAAATGAAAATAAAAATAAAGTAGAAAAAACTTCTACGAAAGATAAAATAAAATATACTCCAGGAAAGAAGAATTTAGAAGTAGATTGTCTAAGCAGGAATCCAGTATTAAAATCGAATGAAAATGCAGATGAACAATTAAAAGTTGTAAATTTGGTTAAATTAGAAGATATTTTAAAAGATCAGAATAAAAATGAAGACATACAAATAACACAGAAACAGTGCTTGAAAAATGAAAATAAAAATAATGTGGAAAAAATTTCTACAAAATATAAAATAAAATATACTCCAGGAAAGAAGAATTTCGAAGCAGATTGTCTAAGCAGGAATCCAGTATTAAACTCGAATGAAAATGCAGATGAACAATTAAAAGTTATAAATTTGGTTAAATTAGAAGATACTTTAAGAGATCAGAATAAAAATGAAGGAATTCAAAAGAAAAAAACAAATGGATTGAAAAAAACTGTGTCTACTTTAAAAGGGTCAAGAAAGAAGAAAAAAATACAAAAAAAAAAAAGAAAAAAAAGAACGGAAAAAAGAAAAAAAAAGAAAGAAAGAAAAAAAAACAAGAAACAAAAAAAAAAACAAAAAAAAGAAGGAAAAAAGAAAGAAAGAAAGAAAAAAAAAATTATATCACTAAACTTATACCAGTCCCTTCACTACAAGAAGATGATCCGGAGGACGAGTGAAAATTTTACTATGAATTTTCATCCCCAAGGGGGGAGATGTAATAAAATACCTAGGTACCTACCTATACATTTTATTAAGTACTTACAAAAAGTACCTACATAAAACAGTTCTACCACCAGATGCGCTTGCGTCGCTCAGAATAAAACAAAAGACTTCCGATAATATTATTAACTGTCAGAATCAGAAAGATAGATAGATAGATAGATATAAAAATTATTATAAAGATAAATTAAGAATAAACTTTAATTACAAAGCAACACATTGTTTATTTTATTATTATACACCCACTTTACATATTATTTACACTTAATTTTCAAAAGGAAAATATTACCACGTTATATATATATATATATATATATATATATATATATATATATATATATATATATATATATATATATATATATATATATATATATATATATATATATAAATATATATATATATATATATATATATATATATTATATATATATATATATATATATATATATATATATATATATATATATATATATATATATATATATATATATATATATATATATATATATATATATATATATATATATATATATATATATATATATATATATATATATATATATATATATATATTTTTTTTTACTGTTCTTTGCTCGCTCATTCGTTTCACATATCCAAACCATCTCAACATACCTTTTTTAATTTTTATTAATAAAGCTTAAATGTAAATTCCTCTATAAAGATGTTAATTTCTCTTTATAGATGACACTTTGAATTTCTTAAAGCCATCTCTTATATGACTACCCCATGTAAAAAAACTTCCATGTTCATAACTTTTTCTTTATATTGCTTGTGTTGAAATTCATGTTTTTTCTCTTGTATTACATTTTTTGGATACTCTTCATTTTTCCGTTTAATATACGACAGGAAAAATATTGTTTGCGTTTTTCTTTAAGCGACAGCCGATATTTATGCGTACGATTTTATGAACTTATGTTTTGAATTTTATTGTGTATATATATATATATATATATATATATATATATATATATATATATATATATATATATTATATATATATATATATATATATATAATATATATATATAAATATATATATATATATATATAAATATATATATATATATATATATATATATATATATATATATATATATATATATATATATATATATATATATATATATATATATATATATATATATATATATATATATATATATATATATATATATATATATATATATATATATATATATATATATATATATATATATATGATGGTTGATGCAATCCAAAACGTAAATAAATTAATAAATGTATCAACGAATCTTGGTAACGTGGTTAGTGTCTGGGTTAACTAGAAGCTCACTCTACCACAATTTGATTCCTATGTTTTATGGGTCTTTAAGACTACGAAAGTAGTTTGAAATTTCAATATTATTTTACGTTTTTTTTACTCACTTAAAAATACGATTAGTACAATGGTTGGTTATTGTAATTTTTCATACAAAATGCTGTTATTATTCGTTAAACTCCAGATAACAACTTAATAATTTACAACATTTTGAGTGTGTGCAAATACTTGTTCACAAAATTCTGGATTATCTCTAATTGCAGGAGTTATTTTCTTTTTTTTTGACATCTCATCAAAGATGAAGAAGAATATGGAAGTCTGGGCATTTACGGGGCTGACGACCATCATAAGCTGGTTTAAGTGATGACTTTACACTTTAACATTCACCAATTCTACCCATTATTGACAACCACACTACTCAAATTCTTGGATTTTCTATATTTATGAAATAATTTTGAAACATTATTCTTGAATCACTAGAACTTCACTTAAGACATCTATTGGTGAGATGAAAATGCCCAGACTTCCATATTCTTTTTCATCTTTGATGAAATGTCAAAAAATAATACTTAATATTTTCGTAATGTCCGCCGTTGAGAAAATTGTATACCTACATACAACTTGATAAAACATTTGTCCGTAAACAGTTTCACGTAACTGTGTGTCATTTGTTTTTATGGTAGTGGAGGAGTGTAACATTTCTTTTCCATTTACGAATCCAGTTTGTATGTCATTTGTTCCTCCTTCTGAAAAAACGTAAGCAAAGAGGTATGAATTCAAAATTCAAAATATTACCCCAGTGCCAATTCACTTATCTCGTCATTGCTAGATTTGCAATGTCATAATGTCAAATAGGACGTGACGCGTAATGTTATTTTTTAATAAAAAAAATAAAGTACTGACGAGAAATTTGAAGGACTTTTTACCACATGTCGCTCACTCCTTTCAACGATCTCCTGAAAAATCAAATAACTTGATTTTTTAGGAGATCGTTTTTAATGTTAAAAATGTTAAAAATATAAAACAATGTATTAAAAATAAATATCATGCCTCTTATTGAACTTTTTACTGTGCAACAGATCTTTTCAGGTAAAACCTGAATGTTTTTTCACCATTTGAAAAATATTTAAAATAAATAAAAAAATAAAAAAAATATTCCTTTTCTACAAAATGCAAAAACAGCACTTTCTGCTCTGTAGCGGGTAAATATTAAGTTAAAAATATGCCGCTTTGCTTGGATAAAGAACATTTTCTGGGCATTGCGAAAACATGCACAACTCAAAATTGTCGATTTTCGATATATGACGTTGTTGAAAGGAGTGAGCGATGTGTCTTTTTGTGTCAACGTCCAGAATAAGTACTACTTCTACCATCACGCCGTTTCTCCTCAGTGGTAATCAGAGAGGATGGAACGTCACCTCTTTTGTTCTGACATACACTCCTCAACTCCTTCACATCCATACATCAAGTCATGCATGCCCTCCGATTACGCAGACTTTTGACACCACCAGAGGTAAGGGAGAGGAGAGGGTTTAGGTTCTGATTGATCTGATCGTGCCAAGTCTTTTCAGGCCTTCTTCGTTCTGTTTTCTGCTCACATTCGCGGGAAACAGCGTGATGGTAGCAGCAGTAGTAGAAGTATGTTTTATTTATTATGGCAAGTCCCCTTTACCGGTTCGTTCAGTCAGCGTTCACTAGTAGTGTCCTAGTGCCTCGTGGATCCGACCTCATCTCCTTAAGATGGCGGACTTGACTCTCTCGAGTGTTGTTAAATTGCCGCTCGCAATTTAATATCAGATCTTTGAGGCGTCCTTTCTTTTTGTGCGAATAAGCGTGACGCGAAGATAAAATTTAATAAATTGACCAGTGAAAGTGGTACTCAGTATCCTTTTGATTATTATATTGTACAAGAATAAGATCCAAGCGCTAAATGTTCCATATCTCTCATTTACTGTCCACCGGTAACACAACTCATATCTTTTTTTTACAATTTTTTTTAGTAATATTAGTATATAATCACTCACCGAGATTTTTGTCTACTGGTTTAGAGACGTACCCGTCTCTTTGTCAGGACAATCACTACAACAGCATACAAACAATACTACACCACACCACCATAGCACTATTGACACACCTATAAATATGCATGTTGTAGTGATTTTCCTGACGAAGAGACGGCTACGTCTCGAAACCGGTAGACAAAAAATCTCGGTGAGTGGTTATAGCACTACTCATACACTTATAACTACATAGTGCTATGGTAGTGACGGGAAGTATAGTTTGCATGCTGGTGTAGTGATTGTCCTGACGAAGAGACGGGTACGTCTCGAAGCCGGTAGACAAAAAATCTCGGTGAGTGGTTACATGTTAATATTATTAACATGTTTGTAAAAACAAAATATAATATGTAGTTAAAATGAGTAACCACAAAGCAGGTGATATCAAATATTATAAAGAGTATGTGTTTTACGGGAATGAAAGATTGACAAAGCTACAGAAAGGAGAGTAAATGGCGTACTGAAATAAGTTATAGCAAATAAAAACATATCTGCGAAAGCTTAACTGGCTTTCAATGGAGTCCTAGATCTAACCACCATTGCATTATCTTTTATGTTATCAAACAGCGAAACTATACGTAAAATAGATATTCATAATGGAGGTGGGAAGATTTGAAAAAGATCGTATCATTCAGACATCTATATGATTACAGGAATATTAATAAACAAATTACTAAGCAAGCAATATTGCTTTTTTTTAAGTACTATGAAACCCAGTAAGGACATATTATTATTAATTTGAGAGTGTAAATAAATGTCTTCTTCTTCAAACCCTTATCCGCACCCCAGTGGTGCATAGGGCACTGCATATAAACGCAGTGTTATCTTGATCGTTAACACATGAAGGAAAGGTGATCAGTTCTCCGCTTCAGGTACCAGTCCAGGTATATTTGTTTGACCCCCCCTGGGAATCAAACCCGGGACCTCCAGAATGGTAGCCGAGCGTGCTGACCATTACACTATGGAGGCGGACTAAATAAATGTACGGCGAAAAAATATACGTATATTATTTCACAACATTCTGATTGTGTCCAAACACTTGTTCACAAATCTGTGTTTTCTCCATTTAATATTCACGGGTTGATATAAACGTATGTGTAGAATTTCGTATATAAAAACGTATTGTATATTTATTGAAGGAGGACAGTCATTTTGTGTAAAGAAATAGCAAATACTGCCTTCTTGTGAAACAATCGCTTCAGAACGTTTTCTATAATGTGTAATCGCCTTTATTTCCTTCCTAGAAATCGAATATCGGAATAGTATAATATGTAGAAAGAAATACATTCGCAGAAGAATAAAAACGAAGCGAAATAGTAAATATTTTGTAACTACGTCTTATCCTTTGAAGACAACCTTACACGATTCGAATACGTAAAAACACTTCGACAGGAAGGGTTTATGTATTCTTCATCCCCTTCGTCGAAGCATCGAACCGCCATGTTAGACCGAAAGGCCAAATCGATTTTAACCCCTTGAGCTCTGCAAAATGACCCCCTCATGTTTATTTTTACGTGCCCACAATATTTCTGTTCGGTTTGACTCTTCAGACGTCCCTTTGATGTTTTCTTTGCTTTTGTGGAATATTTGCGGTTTGATTCGGGCCTGTGAGATGGTAGAGGAATTAATTATGTATTTTTGATTATTTTCGGAAGATATCTTTGACCTTTTAGTGCTTTCCTTATTTGAGAATCGCTTCTGAAGTGGATTTTCTTGTTGACAATAATTAAATCTAGTTATGAATTCCCTTGTTTGCAGAATTTATCGCTCAACCAAGGTATTCTTTGGAGAGGTCGGATGTATTTTTTTTCATTTTACGCAAAAGATGTTCCTTCCAGAATGATTTGGTTTAGTAATAAGAATCGTAGAATTTCATAAAAATTAACTTAAAGGATTATATTTCCCAATGAAACTCTCCTTATTTTTTATTATAAGGTATTTATTTTAATTTAATTTACATTTTAATTTACAAATTGAGTGTCCAAATACGTTCACAAATATGAATTATCGGCAATAAAGAGTTATTTTTACATTATTTTTTTGACATCTCAATATAGAAGACAAATATGTAAGTCTGGGCTTAGTTTAGTGATCACTTTCACATTCACCGATTCAACTCATGGTTGACTGCCACACTAATCAAATTACGACCTTACGACCGTCATAGGCTTAACCAGCCCATGACGGTCGTAATCCCCATAAATGCCAGACTTCCATATTCCTCCTCATCTCTATCGAGATATGTTTAATAACTCCAAAAATGTATAAAATAACTCTAAGCGGAGTGAATCCAGATTTGAGAACAAGTATTTTGACACACCCAAAATGTTGTAAATAAAAATATATAAAATAAAATATTGAAGAAATGTTTAAGAAACACCTTTATAGATTACTGAAACGTAATTATCTTTTTTCATCCAAACCGATATCTGAACCATCAAAAATATTAATGATACTCTTCATTTAGATATCTTCCTTTAATTAAACCAGAAAAGAGTGTCCCTATTTAAATTTCATAATTTTCAGGAGATGTAAAAGAGTTAACAAGAAAACTTTTCGGAGAGTACGGTTCATTATAAAAATTGGACCAATAAGTTTGAACTTGTTTTCGTTCAGAATATTTGTTTCAAAGTATGAAACCGTAATTTGGGAAACAAACTTGTTTATAATTCCAATAAGGCGCTTAAATATTTTCGAAGATCCTTAGTAATTTTGCTTCCTTATATTTTATCAACGGAAAAAAATCTGTTCTTACGGAATTTGTAAGTAATTAGTTTAATTATTGTTAGGTACAACGTCGAGTAAATAAAAAAAAAAACAAAAAAAAAACAATCTAAGTTATTTTTATGTACCATTATTAACTTTTTTACGTTATTAAGATTATTTATTTAAATTTTATTAAACACATACTTACGAATTACGATAATGTCCCCATACTGAGCTTTCTCGTACCAATGCCATATTTTACAATGCTTATTTATAAAACTTTTTTTTAAATCATGATATACAACCAAATACAACATGGTCAAATGATGCGATCTATTTCATATCCACCTGACTACATTATTCATTTATGAATAGCTCTTTTATACTTTGTTTCTTTAGTTATTGACTTTATGGATAATCGAAACAGGTTGTGCAACTTTAAGGCAAATCATCAAATTCGTGTGAACCAAAAATAACATGCATTAGGTTTTTTTAGAAAAATAAATATTTTACAGATTTTTCGCATAAATATTCGATAAGATGTTATTTATGTTCTTAAATTTATTTTTGTCGCGCTCTCTGATTTATAATGCTCTTCAGGATTCTTATCTAAAAAGCAGGGTAGATCACCTTGCCGACATGTAACTAACGATCAAATCAACATTTCATCTGTAATAGAGTGTCGATGAATAATGGTTGAGTGGAAATGCGATGACTGACCATTCTCTGTAAATGTCTTTGCACTATTCCGTGTCTGTCTGCTGTGCTAGTCGGGGTTGTGGGCGTCTGTGTATCGGCCAACGTCGGTTCGGAATCGGATCTAGCTGACTAACTGAACTAAATACTAATCCCTTTCACTGCCTACATCAGGGTACTTCTAGAAAATTTGGTGACGGATTTACAAACTTGTATTTATTTAGATTGGCAATGACAGGTATATTGAAAGCTTTTAAATGTAAATTTACAGTAAAATCGGGATACAATTTTATGTTGTTTAACATTTTCAATAAAATTCTCAACTTATTTTTTTTTTTTTTAATTGCAAGAGTAGATCTGTCTGGAAGCCTAGATGCTTCTGTATCAGATTTGGGCATGCGGTGGGACAGCTTTCAATATAACATTTCATCGGTTTGATGCAGTGCCTTATGCATCGCAGGATTAAGATAAATAAAAGTAATAGCAGGTCATTCTGGTAGAAACATCACACCAACAATCATTTAACATGCTTTAAATAATATAATAAGACTGTATATTTCACGTTTGAAAACATGTATTTACATACTTGCTTAAACCTGTTTGTTTAAATCCTGTATTCTTACATAAAACCAGTTAGTTTATAAAATGAACATATCTTATTTCAGAAGTACGAATATTCATTGTATACACATTATTTTACAGTAAGAATCGGGTTTCTTTTTTCTTGTTGTATTATTCAGAAACACGGGGTTTTCATTAACTCTAGTTTTAAACAAGAAGATTGGCTAATGATTCTCCGCATCTCGTACTTGAACATCAGTCTTCCTACTTCATCCATACTTCACTTAAAATACTACTCGTAATTAACAATGCTAATTCTTCCTTGGCGGTTAACACCAACTAAGCCAAATCTGCAACTATCAAATTACGCCCTTACCACCCGTCCACTTTATAAAAAAACTCTCAAGTTATCGAACGAAATAATTAACACCTAAAGAAAGCACTGACTTTTTTACATTGTGCCTCTCCGCGAGGCGAAATTTGCTTCAATTTTCCAGATACGATTTAATTCAAAAGTCTCCTCGTAACATTCGTATATTAATAGCGTTTTGGTGAAATTTTACCCGCGGATTTTGCACAGAATGTTTCGGCACATTTATCAAAGTTGTTAATTCAATTTCTCGTTCAAGAAACGCAACATTTCAATTTTAGTGAGTTTACTAACCGGCTTTAGTATTTTAAAGGATCATCAAGGCGGATGTTTCTGGGAAACAAAAGCTGATAGCATCAACCTTCTCAATTATGCGTAATCAGAATCTTGTATTATTGACAATATTAGCTCAGTATTGAGCGTATTATACGAATATTTTAAAGGCTGGCTAATCACTGCTTAATCCTTTAGCTACCAGGATTTTCGGGGTTACTTTACACGAAATACATTGATTGAAACATAAATAATTCAAAAGAAAAATGTGTACGATAATTTATAAAATACGTCGAAAATATCTCTTGGAGTTTCGTTAATTAAATGTATCCAACGTTATAAATAATCGACTAGTAAGTAAATCTTGCTCCTTTAATTTCCACCTCCTTTTTACGCCGTGCCCATTATACTACAAATCAAACAAGTTACCGACTTAATTGATGACATCCGGTTTTTAAAGGAATAGAACAAGGGTGTGAGGAATTGACTTTTTTTAGTTGTGCAATATTTGTATCAATTAATTGCATATTAATGATCAACCCAGACACGTAAATACGTATATGTTTGAAGAAAATCGCAGCTTAACAAACCTTTCTTTTCGTGGAAACAAAATTGGTTTAATCAACTTTGTTTTTCTCGTTTATGTAAAAGCATTTCTTTACATATTTTTTTTGTAATATTACAACTATTTGTTAGATGAAATGATCATTTAATTCTTAATTTTGACGTATAACTTATTGAAAAACAAAACAAAGTATGAATCCAAAGCCGATATATTGATTTTTGGTAACCAGAGGATAAGCATTTTTAATGATCATCTAGGCAGATGTTTATAGAAACCAAAGGTTATAGCATCAACTTTAAGAATATGCGTAGTAAGTATTTTTGTATTGACAATATTAGTTGACTGTTTTAACGAAAAATACACGAAAAGGGAACTTCACCTTTAATTCTTTCCCTTATCCACTAAAAATCGTATATTTACTAAAGTTAAATAACTGGCACACAATTGCAAACAAATTTGTAGTAATGAAGGGAAAGTTGAAGGGAAAACAAGATGAAAAAAATATGAATACTCATCTTTCTACATGTTTTATTTTTCCAAAACACATTATTTTAGTAGAATGGTTTCATGAAATTAGTTTCAATTACTACTCAATTCCCAACCAATATCACGTTTTTAAAAAAAAACCTCAATTTACTCTCAAAAAACGTCAAACGATGAATGACATTAAGGGAACGTGTTTTTTTATTTATGACATACAAACTCATCAACAATTTTAGACATTTGTAAGGACAGTTTTGTGTGGTACGTTTGGTAATAGTATTACCATTATCAGTAAATATGAGAATTGAAGTTTTGTGACGTAGAATGAAACTTTATCGGAGCAAAGTGACTAGTATCCACTATCTGCCGCAAGAAGTAATGGTAGTAAAGCTTCCACACTTCATTTTGACTGTTCCTGAGTGGATTTCCGTTAGAACTTTGGTACAAAGCTCTCTCATACTGAAAGCTTCACTCGCTAAAGCTCCATGGTTAGTTAGCTAAATTATTGTGAATTAATTAAACATTTCCTTTGGATGCAGAAAGCTAATCGGGAAGGTGAAGTGTGCATTCAGGTGATATTTGTTATAAACGATGTTCTCGTATGATTCATTATTTAATTGAAACTAATTTTTGTAACGAAGTCAACAAAAATATAAACTCAAATTATTATAGTTAGTTAATTTGTTAATTGAAAGTTATTTAATGTACAGTACTAACTCAAGGTGCGAACACTAAAAAAGAGAGAATTATATTTTAAATTAAATAATTGAATGGTGCCTTAAATGATTTTATCAAATGAGTTTTATATAATTTAAAGTAAAATTTAAAATGCTTTTTACACCTCAATAGCGCAGTTAATTAATACATTCGACTACCGCATTGGAGGCCCCCGGTTTGATTCCCAGAGGGATTGAAACAAATAAAAGTGATTTTTGCAACCTAATATTTATTTATTATCACCCTGAACCTAAAACGCAGCACTGATTACCTTGCATGATTTAGAGAACACTGCTTCGATGCAATTCAGTTTTTTATGCACTATTGGATATGAATAAGGGTGAGAAAAAAGTACAATATTTTTTTAATCTGAGTAGCTTATTTTACAAGCGAAATATTATTTTATAGAATAATAACGTGTTATTTGAATCCAATCCATATTTTAACAGTTAACTATTGATTAAAACGGATTGTAATAGGAGGTAGTTTTAAATAATAATTATTAAAAAAAACATAAGCATGTAACTAGAAATAAGGATAGAATAAAACTGCCATTGCTAAAAATATATTTTAAAAAAACATTATCTCAAAATTGCATTATATATAAACGACTCAAAATGTACGATGAGATTCCTAAATGTATGAAGAATGAAAAGATGAATATAAAAATAAATATTATGTGAATTTTATGGAGACATAAAAACATATATGTTAAATTAATTGTTAATATAAGTTCATATGCTAAATTTAATCTTGGTAACTTAAGAAACAATAAAATAAAAACACATGAAACTGCGCTAAGATTCATTAACTTTTATATTTTAATACTGGTATTGTTTGTTTTTATTTTAAACATTTACATTATATTTAGATATTCAAACAAACAAAAACATATTTACTATAAATGAATAAAATTTTCACACAAATGTTCAAAATTACCTAAAAAAAAATTCCAAAAATAATTTTTTTTTTATATCCAAGGGTTATTTTTTCATTTTCACCCGAACGGTCTTTTCTAGCAGTTCATGAAAAAGTGGTCCTATATGAACAAAGCTTTCGCGAATTGGCCCCGTCTACCCTCTGTTGCGAGGCAGAAGGCCAATTCTTTGCAGTTTGCGGTCCCATATTGCACAGTGGGTGATTTATCTGTTCACAGCGGACACAAGTTACCCTTACTCACTTTAAATTCCAAAATAAACAGGGAAAAGCTTCCGCAGCCGACCTGGCTTCATTTTGCAATTCAAATTGATTTCTGACCGCGTCCTTTTTTCAGGCACAATACACGTCATTATTTATTTCGTTTCGGCTTCAGTAATCATTGCAGCCATATATGTAAATTCGATCAAATTATTGAATGGAAACAAACAAACATTTGAATGCTAATCGATTTATGCAAAACTTAAATAATTGTTGTAACCCAATGAAGTTTAGCGTGCTTTCGCAACGAGTTTTATACAAAAGAGAAATGTTTTACAATATGTGTAATGTAATAATCGTCACACAATTTGTATTTTAAGAATTTTTTTTTTTCAATAAAAAAAGTATGTTCGAATTTAGTTATGAGTTACATTTTCTTTTTCCTTTTTGATTCTTTTGCAATAAATAAATACAATATTATTGAAAGAAACTTGTTATTTCCACTTTTAAAAAAGTCGTTAATTTTTTACCTTTGCAAATAAATGTATGTATCATATGCGATACATATTACGAAAAATATTGTGTTTTTTATTTGTTTATAAAAAAAAAATAATATTTTAGTTTAAAATAATGCCACGATAATTCAGTGTATTTTTTTCACTTTAAATAAATTTATAATACAAATTGAAAAAAACTAATCTCGTAAATTTTTTACCTAAATTTAATGAACAAAATTAATTTTATTCCCTTAAATTATTTGAAAATATTTATTCAAAATTTAGTAAATTTAATACATCACTGAATAACAAAAGAATCTCAGGCTAATACCACAATTTGGAAGTAAAATTATTTGTGAATAAATAATATTCCCTTAAAATAACAAAAGCTTTGATGTTTGTAAAAATAGTGTTGATTTAGCAAATTACCATTTTATTTTAATAACCAACCAACTAACTAACTAACCACTACGCCGCTTCCCCCGCAGGGATAGGCAGAGATAATAGAATGCCATAATCTTTACACAATCTTCGCCTCTTCCACATTCATACATATTCTCATACATACACGCCCTTCCGACCCCTGACCAGACCACTTTCCAGTATTAGAAAAACTTGATGATGCCAAGTTTTCCTCGGTCTTCCTCTGCTTCTATTACCAACCACATTTACCTCATAAATGTGTTTAACTATGCTTTCTTCACTCATTCGATTCACATGTCCAAACCATCTCAGCACATCTTTCTTAATTGTATCGACAATTCTTATCTTAGCCTTGCATTCTTTCCTTATATCACCATTCGAGAATCTATCATACAATGTTCCTCCGCACATTTGTCCGAGAGAACGCATTTCGATAGCATTCAGTCTACTCACATCCTTCATTCGCTAACTCTATGCTTCACTTTAATATATTAGGTTTGGTGCCAGGATTCTATTGTGCACAGCTAAGAAATAAAAGGAACAAATACAAATGTTTAACTTCCAATGTATACTATGTAGATGGCCTATTATAATCATCAGTTTTCGGATTTTAAATGCAAGATATTATTAAAACCGTAGATGCATTCGTATCTGAGATCTGTATAAACTAAAGGCTTTATAAATATTTCACGCATTTTTTTCCTTTTTGCCTTAAATAACGAGTGAAACAGCGAACCTATTAACTCCACACTACTAGTTGAAAAGCTGCGAATAGCATTTCCGAACAAAAGGGCACTTCGCCGGAAAGGGTGTAGAATTTCAGAACAAATATTTCCCATTGAATGTGGAGCAGAAGCTTGGTATATGAGACCCGCCGTGCGCTGTGCATTTAGCCCTTGGCGGAATCCTTTAGAAATAAGTTTAAGACCGCTAAAAGCTCCCGTTTCGAGAAATTCTTTGCTGCTTTCCTGCGTTTAACCTGTATGCATCTCTTATTCAATCTAATTTGGCGCAACAGACTTCTTTTACTTTGCAAAATTAAATCTAGATATGTATATTTGTATGTATTTGTGAACTATTTATTAAACTCGGAAATTACAAAATCTCTTTAGGCCATATATATAAATGTGTCCGGTTGTGGTCCCGCGGTTAGTGTCGCGTACTCTTAAGTCAGAGTTTCTCGGTTCCCACTCTATCACAATTTGATACCTATTTCTAATAATGAGCCACTTAGGCTCACAGAAATAGTATGAAATTGAAATATTTGTGTAAATAATAAAAACACAAATATGTATCTTTAAAAAAAATATATATATGTACATAATACATGAATCTAAGGAAAAGTCCATCTTCGAGATACCAAAATAACTTAAGAATACCAAAATGCAATACCAAACAATTCCAACAGAACTTAAATATTCGGGAACAAGATAATTTTTGAAAAAATTCAACAGATATAAAAAAATACATTTCAAAATGCTAAAAAATAAATTGAATGCTTTAAATACATGTTAATCGAATGAAAAATACACAATAATTAATAGAAATGCAAATTAATAATGTTACTTACAAACAATAAATAATATGTGTTACTCTGAGCGAAACAGCTTAGTCTCTTTATTGGAGAAAATAACGTAACTTATTTTATTGTGAACGGTAGACATGTCAAGCATATGAATTTAATTGTTTTAAATAATCTTACTACAATATTTTGCATTTTAAAAGCTTTGATAACTTTGTTGTAATGTAATAAAACACTCTCCTTATTATCCTTTGTTACTTTGTGTAATAGGTACCAATTTTATAAAACTTATTCGTGACTACCGGTTTCTTAAAATCATTCCATCATCAGGTTATCAAAATAAAATTATTACGATTTGACATTCTTTCAAATTTTTATTTTTATACAAATGTCAAATTATAATAATTTTATTTTAATTTTTGATGCTGGAATGATTTTCTGAAACCGGTAGTCACGAATAAGTTTTTATAAAAGTGGTATTACATAAAGTGAAAAAATGGATGATAAAGAGAGTGTTTTAACCTTATTATTTTATAAGGTACCTTAAAAATAAAAATAAAATGTTTTACTTAGTGAATAGCACTATATTTGAAATAGTGGTATTTACCAAGTAAAACATTAATTAAAAATGGATAGATTATACCACAAAGTGACTGCCGAATCAATTAATGAAAATAAACAATTAAATAATAAATAAATTTAATTAAATTATTCAAATTACGTTTGAATTAAATTGAATTATGGATGTCTGGGTATTTACGGGAATGACGACCGTCAAAGGCTGGTTTATGTGATCACTATACACACGTGTTACATTCCATATTATTCTTCATCTTTGATGAGATGTCAAAAAGTAATATGAAAAACAACTCCTATAATTGGAGATAATCCAGATTTGTGAACAAGTATTTGGACACACTCAAAATGTTGCAAATAAATTATGTTACTATCAATCAATTAATGAAAATAAATAAAAAAATAATAAATAAATTAAATTAAATTATTTTAAGGAGGTTATTCCCTGTATCTTCTGCCAAGAAAGGGGTTAACACAAAAGCATAAATAGATACATAAACACAAAATTTTGTATATTTCGTGTTTTCTGTATTTCGGTTCCGCTTTGTTAAACAAACATTTCCTCCGTCTCTATTATTCATTCCGAGCACAAGATTTCAGTGCAACGAAGTTCCCAAACAACAAACCCAGACAAAACCTTTTGGTCTTTATCCAACTACTCCCCGATACAAGTATCCCCGTCTTATAATCTGACGTGCATTAAGCCCACGTAAGCCCGGAGCGAGTAACTTGGTCGTGGGTAACTCCACTTTACACGCTAATTTAGGTGGACTATTTAGGACACGGGTGGGCAACCCGCGGCCCGCGGGCCGCATGCAGCCGTAAATTAGGTTAGGTTAAATATCGGGTTCTTCAAAATATATTTAAAATCATATTCAAGTTTCAAAACCAATCAAGTTTCCGTAAACGTTCTTTTGTGTTTTGTCCTCCCCTTACGGGGTGGTGTTTGGATCCTCTGCCTTTGTTCACCCAGGAAGTCCTTCTTTATTAATGGTTTTTTTTCTTCTCTTAATGTAAAT
Organism: Brachycentrus maculatus; assembly: GCF_059751285.1. NCBI lineage: Eukaryota > Metazoa > Arthropoda > Insecta > Trichoptera > Brachycentridae > Brachycentrus > Brachycentrus maculatus. Next base: position 21,139 of record NW_028281915.1, read on the forward strand.
AACGGTGTTTTTTTTTTAAATATAAGTTACTAGTTTTCTATTACTATTGTGTTTTGTTTTTTTTTTTTGGAAACATTGTTATTTTTTTTTTGTTTTCTTATTGTTTTTATTTTATTAAGAGTAAAAGAGGTAATGAGGGGATCCCGAGGGGTGGGGATGAAGTGTCGGCCTCTGTCCGTACATCCTCCTCCCCCCTCATTAATTGAATAGAGCAATATTTATTTCTTCAGAAATATTATGAAGATTTTCTTCCATGTGCAGCTGACAGAGAGTCCCTCAGGACTCTATAACTGCTGCGGGTGGATGGTGGGCTCAGATTCCAAAAAGAATCAAGTTTCTGTAATTACATGATATATTATTAGATTAAAACCAATATTTTTAGCTGTTCCACTTTATTTTTATTTGACCAGCGACCGGGTTTCATCGTTACCGGCATCATCAGACCAGTCTGATGATGTCGGTAACGACGAAACCCGGTTGCTGGTCAAATAAAAATAAAGTGGAAAAGCTAAAGATATTGGTTTTAATCTAATAATATATTAAAAATGCATTTCCATCACGAAGTGTCAGTGGATAATATAAATCTAGTGATTACATAAAATGCATATATTCTGGTGAAAAGAAACTCAAATCTCGCACTGAGTGGCCATTGATAAAGTAGCTTTATTTCAAATAAAACTGGTAATATTGTTTGAATTATGTGTCCTAATCAATATTTTTGGTTGTTAAAATTGACAACAATGTTAAAAGATACATTTTTGTTGGTTCAATGTGTGTTCTCACATCTGGTCGTAGTAATGTTTCTTTTTCACAATTACACTGATTGTACTTTCTAATTACCTCTGCATTCACATTATTTATAATACTTAAAAATAAATAAGTATGAAATTGTATCTTATTTATTGTTTTGGCATTAATTTAGTGGTAAGACATGTTTTATACACTTGTTTTATACCACTCAAGTGGTATAAAGCAAGTGTTTTCTTTAATCATTGTAGTATGAAATTCGTTGTATTTAAATAAAATATATTACTGTCTGTAAGCAACCCTTAGGAAAAATTTAGGTCACGATGCGGCCCGGGGTGCAATTCGGGTTGACCAGGCCTGATTTAGGACATGAATATGCATGGGATCCGCCGAGGAGTGAGACCTATCAGATCAGCACTCGAATTACAAAAACGGTATTGACGGCGCACTTCAAGTGGAAAGCTTAATTACTCGGTACATTCGTTCGGAATATTTTATTTAAATTAAAACTCAATTTACAAATTTACCCCTTATAAATATTGAAATTATTTGAGAAAAAAAAACCGTTTCTCATTTTTTGCGTTTCTATTTCAACTGTACCTTATAATATTTTTCAACGCAATGAAATAGAATATAGAATCTCTATTACCAGGTTAATTTTTTTATTCAATTTATATTTGATTTATATGCAATCTCTCAGAAGAATGTGCGACGAAACGATGTATGATAGATGTTCGAACAGTGAAATAGGGAAGGAATGCAAAGCTGAGATAAGCAATATCGATAAAATTAATAAAGGTGTGTTGAGATGGTTTGGACATGTAGAACGAATGAGTGAGGAAAGAACGGTAAAACAAATTTATGAGGCGAATGTGATTGGAAAAAGGAGCAGAGGAAGACCGAGAAAAACTTGGCACGGTCAGGTATGCCAAATACATGAAATCGGTCAGGTTAGGAGTCGAAACAATCGGGGGTTATGTATGAGGAGATGTATGAACGTGGAAGAGGCGAATAATGTTTGCAAAGACAGATTGGTATGGCGTTCTATTCTCTCTGCCTATCCCTGCGGGGAAGTGGCATGATGGTTGGTTAGTGAGTTTTTATATTTGAAGCACTAACTTTGTGATTATCCATTTTATAATTAAAATGTAACTTAGTTTTAAAATCACTATAAATATTTTATTATAACTTAATTATAATGTCTACTATGTCTTAATCAAAGTAGCGGTTAGCTTTGAAACCGGTTGACATAAAAATTAACTTATAATAAAATATTTATAGTGATTTTAAAACAAAGTTTCATTTTAACTATATATTTTTTATCTTTATAAATTGCCACCGCCTGAAATATTTTTGTCTAGTTTTGTAAACCTAACTGTATCATATCATGTATAAATTGGCTTCTTATAAATATTAAAATCATTTGAGAAAAAAAACGATTCGATTGTCGTTTTCTTGTTTCAACTTTTACTGTACGTAATGAATTACAATATTTTCAGCGCAATGAAATAAAAAAAATGAATCTCTACTACAAGGTTTAGTTGTTATCTTACATTACTATCCCCTAAAATATTTTTATCTATCCTTGAAACCCTAACTGTATATAATGTAACGATGGCTCCTTTTAACATTCAGATTATTTGAAAAAAAAACAATTGATTGTTCCTTCTTTTTTAACTGTACCTAATAAATTTAATATTTTGGAATACAATGAAATAGTCAGACACAAGTTTGTGTCCAACCCATCATGACGTATTGTATCGAAAGTAGAGCGGACACCGTTGGCACAAAAAACGCGCTTCAAGTGTCTGAAATGAAGACTCTAAGAAGCAAATCAGGCAAGAGTATTCGAGATAGAATTAGAAAAGCCAGGATCAGGGAAATATGCGAGATCGAAAATGTCATTAAGTGGAGAAGGCAACGAAGGAGACAATGGTATACGCATGTGAGGAGAATGGAACCATCCAGACTCCCCCTCATTGCACTGTACGGCTAACACCATGGTAGACGACTCCCGGGCAAACCACCAAAGAGATGGATCGATAGCTGGGAATCGGCATCGCAGGATGCTAATCCCTCTTATAAACAAGCCACAAGGCCTACATTAAGAAGAAGAAGAAGACAATGAAATAGTAATACTACGTTAGTCTAGTACAGAGAAACAAAGATTTGTGAACAAGGATTTTGACACACCCAACATGTTGTGAACTTATGAGCTTCATAAAAAAAACACGTGTTCAGGCGTCTCGTGGTACGTGAAATAATAAAATAAAATGAACTTAATATTGTACTATGTTCTTTGTATTTACTACATGGTATATATTTAAACATTTGTTTCTCGGCGTTTTGTATAGCACCAACGCAACGGTCAGTGCGGTGTCTTATTTCTGACATGGTTTCATACTGTGTAATGTGAGCTGAGAGTAATACACACTAGACTTTTGAACTCAAAAGTACTTGAAACTGAGAAACATTTTAATATTTTCGAATAAACTTGCTTAATTTTATTCATTTCTTGAATAAAATAAACCCTGATGATGACAAGGTTCTTGTTGAAACCGGTTGGATAAAGTGTACCAATAAAAAGTGGGTTAAAAGAAAGTTGTTTAAATATATAAAGTTTGATTTTCTTCATTCATTATTTTTACATCAACACAAATGAAAGGATTTATTTATTATTAAATTATTTGTATTACTTGATATACATAAATATATGAACTAGGCAAAAAATGTTATCCCTACTGTAAAGCTGTTAGGCATTGGAGTTCAATAGAAAATCGCGAGTAGGTACATTTTTTTAGATGAAAATTTCATTTATTATTTACCTTGCTAATTATGTGGAAGGTTTAAACTTCCCGAGTACATTCGACTGCAAGTCAACTGCAGCTGTCGATTACGAGTGTGCAAAACGAGATTTTTGCATTAAAACTGTTGATTTCTAGACTAGGGCAGTTGACCCCGAGTGTTTTAGGCTGCAACTATATTTCCATTTTGACATCTCAACAAAGATGAAGAAGAATATGGATGTCTGGGTATTTTCAGGGCTTACAACCTGTCGTAGGTTAGTTAAGTGATCACTTTACATACGTGTAACATTCATGATTGACGACCACAATAATAAATTTTTTGGAACTCTTACAAAAATCATTCATCTTATGACGCTTAATGCGTGAGTTCACTGAAGTCATGTATAGTTGATTTGAGTAAGCTTTTATTAAGATGTACGTAAGGTTTTAACTAGATTATTTTACGAGGAAGCACCTGAAAATATATTTTTAATTTTTATGCAGATTACGCCCTATAAATACCCTGACTTCCATATTCTTCTTCATCTATGTTGAGATGCCAAAATGTGGAGTAACCCAGATTTGTGAACAAGGATTTGAACACACCTAAAAATTTTATGCTAGTATATTTCCTTGCCATCATTTGTATTGAAGAAAAAATGATATATTTATGCTTTTTAGGTTCTTTTTACTCTCAGACGTCACTTCAGATAATACATACGATGGCAATATTTCACGCTCTTTGAGCATTACACCCCTAAAATCTATTTTGTCATACAACACATAACTTCTTAGAAATTTTCTTTGAACATAATAATAATTTATGCCACACTTCATTACTTAATTCCTATTATCCGGGAAGTATCACAAAATGTCCTTGCGCTGTCGCGTGTCAACTATACTTTGTCCTTACAATATTTTTGGTTCTTTTTTATCCTGTAGGAACATACTACGTAATATGAAGGCTTATTATGCTGAACTACCGTTTCTTCACCGAGTTCTTGGGTATCCCATTACTCGAATTAGAAAAGCAAAAACCTCTTTCTGCTACAAATCCCTTTTTTCTCGTACATAAGGGAAACAAAGGGTGGTATTATATTACTGTGTATGCTTTGTTTTCACTTTCCGGCCTGACGATCCTTCGGCTGGACTGGCTTCAAGGATATAAATTAGATTTACTCCTGTTGTTCATAATACGTAGCGAGATGAATGCTTAACCAGCTCGACTGTCCAAACTTATCACACAGTAAGGGACATTTTTTGTGATTTGTAATAATTGTAATACAAATTATATTTTGAGATGAATTGTTTTTAATAATTTATATTTGAAGCACTAATTTTGTGATTTTCCATTTTATAATTGAAATGTACCTTATTTATTGTAATTATAAGATTATAAAACAGTTACATTTTAATTACAGAATCATTTTAACACCAATAAAAAGTATTTTCGAATTTAGTTATAACTTACATAATTCTTCTTCGTTTTAATTTCTTTCGCAATAAATAAATATAATGTTATTGAAAAAAACTTTTAATTTCCACTTTTAAAAAAGGTCATTTTTTCCCCCTTTGCAAATAAATGTATGTATCATGTATGATACATATTACAATATATAAAAAAAAAAAAAAAAAAATTATAAAAAAAACATAATATTTAAGTTGTTTTCACAAATGGCATTTTATCTACAAATATAGTATAGTTACGTAGGGTTAAGTTTATTTTCACTAAACAGTAGCTTCATTCATATGACCTTAACATTGTTTTTTAATGTGCTTTTTCGATTATTTACGTTTAGAAATACCAGTTTATAACACAGAAAGATGCTTTACTACATTTTAAAATTGTAAAATTACCCTTTTTCAGAATAACAAACAAACAAAAGTGCAGTAATCGATGGCTCACGTTCAATTATAAAAATTAAAAAATATATACTATTAAATATTAACAATACTTTGAGTGTGTCCAAATACTTGTTTGAATAAGATTCGGATCTCACATACTAATAAAAGAGTTTCTACTCAATAAAAAGCTTCTTTTCGTCTCAACAAAAGATGTCTCTAGTGAAGTTCAAATGATTCAAGAACAATGTTTCAAATTGGTTCATATATATATATATATATATATATATATATATATATATATATATAGAACTACAAAAATTTTTAATACTGTGGTTTTCAATAATGGGTAGAATTGGTGAACGTTACACGTGTGTAAAGTGATAACTTAAACCAGCCTATGACAGTTGTCAGCTCCATAAATGCCCAGACATCCATATCCTTTTTCATCTTTGATGAGATGTCAAAAATAATATTAAATATTAAATTTGATGATATACCGCATCTTTTGAGTTAACTTTCATTTATCTCACTCTAAAAGTTTTCTTAGGGCACGCTCTTAAAGTATTGAACACGTTTTTTGGCTCTCCTGTACAATTTTTCTTGTTTCTTTTCAGTAAGGGTACTGTGTTTTGATTTTTGACAGCTGAGCTGTACAGTGGATAAAAGAAATAAGATACGTTTGAGAACTGTAAAAACACTACGTTTATACCTGAGTCTAGTATAAAGTACGTTGTCAACGGGACTTGCATTACCGATTTCCTAACAAATTGATTTACCGGTATTTACCGGCTAAATTATGTATTATGGCTACATTTTTCTTCGCAAAATTGCTACATGCTCAGCTACCGTACGGGTGGTGACGAGTTTGATTCCCAGGGGGGTAAAATAAATATTTGTGATTTATTTCACTCTCATATTTATTCAATATTACCCTAGACCTGAAGCGGTGGGCTGATTACCTTTTCTTCGTGTGTTCATCTGTCCGGGGTTGAATCTCCTTATATTTTAAATCTAGGTATTTAAAAAAATTAATATTCCCCTCTGGAAACCGAACCTGAGACCACAAGAATGGTAGTCAAAGGCGTTAACTGTCGTTATTTTTATACCGAATCGTATTTTTAATCAGAATCATCGAGTGTTTTTCAATTCTGGGAAAATTTTATGCAAATGTAAAATGAAATTATTTCGATTCAAAACTAATAAGTAGGTTGCCAGTATTAAAATGCTTATTTTTTTCAAATAAATTAAAATATTTGTTGTATTCTAAAATAAATATCAATTTACTTTTGATTTCAAAATTAAATTTTAATTTATTATTCATTTTTATTTATTAATTTGTAATATTTAATTTCAGCATTAATTTGCTAAAAAATGATTTTGAATTTAAATTTCGCTCGGGAAATACCACTTTTTATTTCTAGTATTCAAAAGGTTATAATAAGCTTTAAATGAGTAGATTTTACCAAAGTTAACATTGTTTATGAGATTAGGTCATTCCAATATCCTTGCTCTCAGCCGTTATTATAAATTTACTCTATTTTCAATGAGCCATATTTTTGTCTTTTGTGATGATGACCTTTAGAGTATGTTAAAACAAAACTATGCTAAATCCGTTTTTGTTGGGATGAAACACCGCGCGTTGGTATCAAGCCTGGGGTAAACAAGAATACTAAACAAAAGCATATAATTACCATCTCAAAGCGTTAATACAAATTGAAATTTGTCGAGCAAGCGAGGTGTGATATGAAGTTTTGTTGAGTTCGAACCATTCCATGCCATTCAATTTATTTGTCTCTTATACAGCACGGAATAAAAAATAAAGTCGTATTTTTTATAAACTAAATATTATACGTTCAATTTACATGTAGATTACTGAATTCCCGATTTAAATATTGTTTTTCAATAATTCGTCTTTTAACAACATTTTTTACGATCAATCGAAATAAGATCCTGAAAAAATAATGAAAGCTAAATACATTAATTATTTTTGTGTTGCTAAATAATATCCATTTACAAATTATAGTAGAAAATCTTCAAGGTTTGAAAGAGGTTTAACTAGTTACCTATTTAAACCTCTTTGAAAACGCGTAGTGAAGGATATTTTAATTTTAAATAAATAATATATTTTCCCGATTTCATAATTTATCGACGGAGTGGAATTTGAAAATTATGATGAAATATGAATTATTAAAATATTTTTGTAGGTCATTAAAATATTATATTTTTCTTACTGACCCGGTTTGTATGCATCCATGAACCTTGATATACTAAAATTACACTATGGATGCAGAAATATTATATTTATGTTTCATAAATTTTGTAGTTTTAACTGAAAACACAGTTTTGAATTGCCTTAATGTAAAAAAAGTCAAATCAGATGTTGTTAGTATCTCAACAGAGATAATAAAGTTATGAAGATTTTAAATTTGGTGTTGAAGATTTTTGATGTTATTTATTATTTATTATTTAAAATCAAACACAGATTTTTTGAGTCTAACTTAGTAGACTCAAAAAATCTGTGTTTGATTTAAAAATTTATAAATCAATTTTTGATGTTATTTAGTCATATAAATCTGGATAGAAAAATTTAGATTTATAAATCAACAGGGATGAAAAATACCCAAACTTTTATATTCCCATATTAATGACATTGAAGATATCAATATCAAATCTTTTGTGAGGTTCAATTTGTGAGAAAAAAATATTTGAGTGTGCAAATATTCAAAATATTATTTATCGAATTAAAATACGTATACTTGACTTTTGCGAACACCCCACGTGTAATCACAATTCACCAAGTTAATGTGTGTTGAGAACATAATGAAATGGCTTAGGAATTAATTGAGTCGAGGTTGAGGAAATGTTGTATGTATGAAGGTTTTCAACAATATATGCCTTGATTATACTTCATATAATATTATTCTACACTTGACGCTTTAGAACAAAGTGATATAAGACAAATAAATTACCCAAACAATTTGAAACTTATTCAAGGGCTGCTGTGGCTACCTATATAAATCTACACGTAAACTTTATCGGTCTAAATGGGTGTAAAGTTGTGACCATACAGTAATATAGTGTCTGTGCTTATTCTAATTATGGTTATAAATTTAAAACCCCTTACCTAAAGGGTCAAGCAAGAATAATACCGTATTCATAAGTAATAGACATCTTCTTACCTTAGAAACTTTACAGGTTAATAATAATAATAATAAAACCCTTATCCGCACCCCAATGGTGCATAGGGCACTGTGTCTTTTAAACGCAGTGTTATCATGATTGTTTTACACATGAAGGAAAGGTGATCAGCCCTTCAGATTCAGGTACCAGTCCATGGTAATATTGAATAAATATTACAGTGAAAAATTACTTATATTTATTTTTACCCCCCTTGGGAATCGAACCCGGGACCTCCAGAACGGTAGCCGAGCGTGCTGACCATTATACTACGGAGGCGGATGAGCGGGTTATGTATGACGAATAGCAAATTGTATTTAATTTTTAAAATATTTAAGTTATACCAACATGTTCGTTATACTAATTAAAATTTATATCTATGCAAAACAAAATATAAATTTTTTGAATGATTTCCGCAGATACTTTATGGCACATTTTATAAACTTTATAAAATGAAATAACTTTGTTATAACCACTTGTTTACTAATACAATTTAACCTACCGGTTTCTACAAGAACCTTGTCATCATCAGGGTTTATATTAATTCAAAAACAATAAAAACATTTAAATACTCTCACCAACAACAAAAAAACTTCCACACGCTCCGTAAAAATCATACTTGTTTTTAATTTTTTTGGTGAGAAGTGAAGAAAGTGATTATAACAAAGTTATTTCATTTTATAAAGTTTCAAAATATAAATGTTCGTTTTGTTCAAAATCTGAAATCGTTTACAGCTATTCACTGATTGCTTTGAAATTTTGACGCAACGTTGCATTACAATACACGCGTTTCTACATCTCATCTGTAAAATATTTATATACCTGTGACGCAGGTAACGAAAAAGGTTGGAAAACTATTTTGTATTGTCATGACAGCACCATCTGTTGAAAGTAACGACAAAATTCGCACTGTTAAACATTGCTCATGGATGACAACGTGCTTCTTGTCGCTTATCATTTTATCATTTTCAATGTTTTCGATTGGGTTACTGCTTCATGGATTTTAATATTTTTATCGCTTCACTAATATTGTGAAATTAAATATGTTATATGCGTGAACTTTTTTTTCATTTAACCAGACTGAGCCAAAGCAACGTGTGGCTAGGTACGTGTGTATTCATAAATACATTTCACATTGGTTACGGTAAAGTCTTTTAAAGAAATATACACACGTGCCACAATAGATTTTAAGAACTAATGGTTTTTAACAAGTAAAACGTAAATTTAAAACAGTTAAATTTGACAACAATGTGACTGCCGTTTCAATCAATCAAGTTTTTCATTTGTTAAAATAACTTATTTTTAGTAATAATCAAACGTTATATTTTCATTGATATTAGTAATGTTAGTAAATAACCACTCACCGACTACTTCTGTCTACCGGTTTCGAGACGTACCCGTCTCTTCGTCAGGACATACACTACAATTTAACAATCATGCGAACAACACTACACCACACCCACTTAGTACTATTCACATACACTATCACTACACATGCAAAACATGCAGAGCGAGTTGTTAGTCCCACCATGCTTTTGGGAAACATGTTTCCCAAAAAAAAAAAGTTTCCCAAAAGCATGGTGGGACTAACAACTCGCTCTGCATGTTTTGCATGTGTAGTGATAGTGTATGTGAATAGTACTAAGTGGGTGTGGTGTAGTGTTGTTCGCATGATTGTTAAATTGTAGTGTATGTCCTGACGAAGAGACGGGTACGTCTCGAAACCGGTAGACAGAAGTAGTCGGTGAGTGGTTATTTACTAACATTACTAATATCAATTAAAATGTTTGACCACAAAGTAAATGCTTTAAATATAAATTTAAATATAAATAATGTTATATTTTCATATTTGCAGCAGCAAAAAATAATAAATATATCCGCGAGTGTTAACAGTATCGAATCTCTCAATAATTTACCGTCGCGCGTATTCCCTTGGGCCCTGCAGAGCTTTATTATTTTTTAAATTAAATATGAATCGGATGCTTTTTTGTATCGGAAAAATGTAAAATAAAATCTGCTACGCGACTTAACCGAAGTGTCCTAGGGGAAATCTAATTGAAGATTGACTAGTGCTTCCGATAAATTCTCTCTCCCAAAGCAAAATCGAAACCATTTAAAAGGGCGACCAATCTGTGCCCAATAAAAAGAAGTATAACTAATTGGATTTCACATGGGATGTTCAGGGCAGAAGCGAAACATGTCCACGAAAGTCTAACAAGAAATATTGAACACTTGAATTTATATATTTTTAAGATTTACCCGGTTAATCTTTAAAATATATGGTTTAAAAATAAATCACCAACAAACATAAACAATAAATAATACGCGGAAGTCTTTATCCAAGCACGAGAGCTTAGTCTCTTTATTGGAGATAACTGCGTTATTAATTTTATGATTGTAAAAGTAGAAATGTCTAGAAAATGTACTCAATTTTTTTTTTAATTTTTAATCATATGTCAGCTTCCGTAGTGTAATGGTTAGCACGCTCGGCTACCGTTCTGGAGGTCCCGGGTTCGATTCTCAAGGGGGGTAATATAAATATAAGTGATTTTTTTACTGTAATATTTATTCAATATTACCATGGACTGGTACCTGAAGCGGAGGGCTGATCACCTTTCCTTCATGTGTAAACGATCAAGATAACACTGCGTTTATATAACACAGTGCCCTATGCACCACTGGGGTGCAGATAAGGGTTTTATATATATTATTTAAATAGAATTTTAAAAATACCACTTTATCTCAAAATCTATTGAGACATGTGTTTCGATGCATTCCGCATCATTTTCAAACACCGTTTGCTATAACTATAAGCTTAATCTAAATTTAATAGTTGTGTCCTTGGGAGAAAGGTTGAAGAGGGGGTAGGAGCTGTTTCTGTTATTTCTTTTATCAGTGGGAACATAGAAAACACGTTTCATAATATATTTTAAGTCATAATTTTATTTACCAAATAAAACTTGTTAAATTTATTGTTTCGGCATCCACTTTGTGGTAAGACATGATTAACCCTTAATAACTAACAATTCGTCTGACGGACTACGCAAGTAAAAACGTGAAACTTAATCAAAAGTATTTATTAAAAATAGGAACCGGTTACATGGCACTTATGTTTGATTTATTAGGAACGAATGTAAGAGACATTTAACAATAAATCACTTTTCTGCACAGCTCCTACATACATATCACTCACTCCTTTCAACAACGTCATATATCAAAAATCGACAATTTTGTGCGATCCACAAATGGTATTGTATCTACAAATATTGTATAGTTATCTAGGGTCAATTGTAATAAAAAGACTTTTTTTACCACTTGAGTACTTATTTTATTTTTTTAACGACAAGTTTAAGAAGCTATAGATGGTTCCATCTACGGGTTCAAATATGAACTCATTTCATTTCTTCACAATATATTGAGTGGGTCCAATATTTTTTCGCAAATTCTGGATTTCACTCCGCTTAGGAGATATTTATATAAATTTTTTGCTATCTCAACTACATCAATATGGATATGGAAGTCAAGGGATTTACAAGGATTAATTTGTTTTTAAAAAGTTATCAAAAATATCCACAAAATGCATTATCCTTAATTGTTCGCTCTTCCTAGACGGATCGTGATCAAACATTATTTAGCCTCGTGGCACGTTGGACCATTTCGCGCCAAATGTCACACAAAATGCATAGTCGGTTTAAAAGGCGGTCAAAACAAAAAGAAAAAATATTGGTTTGCTCCACAATTACTGATATGGAATAAAGGTTTTAGCAATATGGACCAGGTAAAAAAAATATTTAAATGCTGTCTAAATTTATTCTTAATTTTAGTTTCGTTAAAGAAAAAAAATATTTGTTTGTTCCACAATCACTGATATGGAAAACCTAAAGGTTTTAGCAATATGGAACAGGTGAAAAAAAAACCATGATTTAAATGCTGTCTAAAATTCTTTTTAATTCTTCTTTCGTTTACTGCGTTCCAAGTTTACCATGTAAACAATTTATTGTATTTTACTATAATTTTGCAGTTTTTGCTTCTAAGTAAACCACACATACCTACCTCAATTTTAACATTATTATATTCAACCCTTTTTCGTACTCAATCGTCCATAGAGTACTGCATCGTACCGATGCAGGATTATTTTGGTAGTAAATTGAATGAAGGCTAGGTGATCAGCCTTGCGCTTCTTTTACTAGTCCAGGGTGATATTTAAAAAATACGGAGGTGGACGTTTTTATTTTACATTACACTTCATATTATTTATTATTTTTTCCTACTATGTCCTCTCTTTATTATATTAACATTATTCATATCGTTTCTAATTGTATGCAATTCCTGTTCTATTAATTTTTCCATAAGCTTTTTATAAATCTTTTATTCCCCATAAACCCCATTCTTGCTTTACATCATCTAATTTCAGCCCTTTAATTTTAAGCACTCCTTTAAAATGATTTCAACCCTTCAACGTTAATTCCTTAATTTGTATATTTTACCTAGCATCAAATAGTTTTTGTAAACCAAATAATTGATTTTCAAAAAATATTTAAAAAATGGTTTCACATTAATATTGCATTAAGTCATCGAAGGTTGTGATTTTTTTAATTGCCATATAATGGAGAACTAATCTTGACACAGAGTTAAGATAACAAGCGCGATGTGGAACAACACTCGATAGACAAGTGGAAAGGGTTATTTTATTTTTCTGCTATGCTTGTTATGTTTTAAGTTAGATTAAATATCTTTGTCCCAAATATTATAATAAGTCAATGTGAAAATATACATATATGTACTATTATTTACATATTTAACAAAAATAAATAATTTTAAAAAAAGCGCAGTAGTACCTGAAAACATGTTCCCACGTGATGCTGTTTTTTTTCATCATATCGACATGGTCTGTAGAATAAACCAACAGTGTGGCAAGTTGTTGATAAGTGTAAACATTGAACTTTGAACCTTGACGTCAAAATAAAAATAAATTAGTCCAACGAAAATTTCCCATATTTCGCCAAAGGATTTTTTTGTATCGTTATCCTTTACATAATGTACATATATATAAAAATAAAATAATTAAGGTACAGGATAAGTCAAGTGTAAAAGTCTGTTTTTCTGGATCAAGAGAAAGTTCCGGAAGCTTCCTGCTCGGGAATACTTTACCAGATTTGTGGTTTTGGTTTTAGGTTTTAGATTTTCCTTTTCATGACTCAACTTCGCATTCAGCCACCATACAATGGAACCGATACAAAATGTATTGAATGTATACGGTGGACAATCTTGTATAGTCATCATATAATTAATAAACATATCTCATAAATTGAGATCAAAGTAATTAAAAAATGGACTGCGATTAAATCAACCGCATCAAACTGGTTGTATTTTCGAAATTCTCAAACTATTTTAAGACAGAGAAATATGTTTATATACCTGTACAAAATATCTCATATTCATGTTAATAACATTAAATTGGGTGTTCCAAGTTCCAAGGTCTGATAAAAAAAATAATATTTTTTAACTTCTCAAGTAGAAATATCTTTAAAAATCATTGTTTTTTAAGGTTTTAATTAACCTACTATATGCCACATCGTACGCCCTGTGATACACATTTTTATGTATTAATTCTTAAATCAAACACAGATTTTTTGAGTCTACTACGTTGTATTTTTTTTTTTAAAACACAAAAATATTAATATTGTGACAATGGTATCGTGCGTCCATAACTAGGCGAGACAATTGTCACAACATTAATTATGATGTGTTTTTTTTCATAAAATACAGCTTAATTGACTCAAAAATCTGTGTTTGATTTAAAAATGAATAAAATATAATAATAAAAAATCACTTATCCACACCCCAATGGTGCATAGGGCACTGCTTAATATAAACGCAGTGTTATCTCGATCGTTAACGCATGAAGGAAAGGTGATCAGCCCTCCGCTTCAGGTACCAGTCCAGGGTAATATTGAATAAATATTATAGTGAAAAAATCACTTATTTATTTGACCCCCCCTGGGAATCGAACGAACCGAATCCAAATCCGAAGGGAAGGGAACCTCCAGAACGGTAGCCGAGCGTGCTGACCATTACACTAGGAGGCGGACAAAAAAAAATTATACGTAAATTAAAATGGAGTTAAACGCCAAATCAATAAATATACTCAAATTTCCCTATCCTTTCTTATAAACGACAGATGTTTCATTTCAAGTGGCAATATTTGTATCATCCGTAATTTAAATAATCCAGTGTGTGACAAATAATAATAATTTATTCAAGTTGTATATGAACATGTAAAATAAATATAATAATCGATTTATATTCTATCGATATTCACTAGTCTATTTTTACCAGGGAATTTGAAAGTTTTATTATATTGTTACCTTAATTTAATTAATCATTGCACGCTACCAAGAGGAATCCTATTATGGATGTTAAAGAGACTGCACGACTCTGCAAGACTTCGTAAACTCTCTTATGGATTATCTTATAATGAAAGCTCTGTATTAAGTTTGTATAACAGTTTGATCGATATAACGAAGCATGTTCCTTTATCCATCAACATTTCCATAATATGCATACAATGTATAATTTGCTTATTTTTCGTTGTTGTTTATATTGTATAGAATGTATTTTTTTGTTGCAAATGTTTTTAAAAATGTATACATCACATTTTTTGTATAATAAATGATTATCACTTTTTATTTTATCTGAATATCATCTTTCAATAAGATTTATTTCATATATATGTGAAAAGAAATACATCTTACTTATTCAGTATTTTTAAATGATGCATAAATCTGATTAATTCTTTTAATAAACTAAAATATCTTCAATTATCGACTTGGCAGACAATTTTTTATTTAAATTTTACCTTTATTTCTAAAAATTTATCGTAACTCGTATCTAGATAAATAACTGGTCAAGTTAGAGGCTCTATAAAATTTAAAATCATGTTTTCAAGGCTTTCCCAGTATGTTAAAATAATTTAGGGCTAAAAAAAGATCTCTGCTAAATAAAAGCTTACTCAATACAACAAAAATGGCTCGTGTGAACTCATATGTACAAGCTTCATGAGATTAATGATATATGTAGTATTTGAAAAAAATGAGTAGTGTGGTTGTTAATCATGATTAAAATTATGTATGTAAAGTGATCACTTGCTTATGACACGTCATAGGCTCTGTATATTCAAAAGCTTTTATTTAGACCATATTCTTCTTCATCTTTGTTAATATATGAAAAAATGTAAAAAAAAATGTTTATATTTATGATACATGACACAATAAAGATTTACCCATATAAAATTTTGTGTTAAGCTAATAAAGATTAATGAAGCTTTTTTTAAGCACACCGTGTACCAAATACTTTTACAGCCGAGGCATTGGAAAAGTTTTTTGTCGATTTTATTCCTTTCCTTTGGTTGTATTACGTAAATTACTCGGTCGGCCATATATTCAAAAGGAAAGTTTTTATTTGCATACAAAAAAGAGGTATGTACTGCGTTGTTGGAAATTTATTTTCATGTTGCACATACTCGAAAAGTTTTGCCATTAAACTTTTGGCCGTGCTGTTCGATTTTTGATCGTAACGTGCAATAAAAGCCATAAAATCAAAGACAATGGATATTGGTTTATGCATTGGGAGCTTATAAACATAATGCTGTATGATTTATTTAGTTCCAACCCTAATGTATGGAAGTAAAGAATGGAGTTGCCAGAAGAAGGATGTTAATCACCGAATGCAGTCGAAACGATGTATTATAGATATTCGAATAGTGATAAAAGGAAAGAATGCAAGACTGAGATAAGCATTATCGAAAATTAAGAACGTTTTTGAAATAGTTTCGGCATTTGAATCGAATGAGTGATGGAAGAATTCAAACGAATTTATTAGGCGAGTATGGTTGGAAATACAATAGAAGCAGAGGAAGATCGAGGAAACCTAAGCATGATCAGGTATTCCAAATAACTGAAAGCAGTCAGGTCAGGACTTGGAATAATTAACGGATATGTATGAGGAGATGCATGAATGTGTAATAGGCGAATATTGTTTTCAAGGACTGATTGGTCTGGCATTCTATCGCTCTGCCTACCTTTGTGGGGAAGCGGTGTGATGTTAAGTTTGGTGATTTATTTCTCTTTATGATTCAAAGGAATCTAAAATTGTCTTTTTAACTCTTCCACGGTTCATTACAATATGGATCCATAATTTTGCCTCGGAAATGTGAAGGCTTTGAGTGTTTTACGGCCTGTGTATTCTGCGCTGTTGACCTTGATAGCTTTTAACTCATAATTTATAACTGCTCTCATGGTGATGTGGTACTAGTAAAAATATTGATATCTTAATCAATATTGACGTGTTTTTTTCTTATTTTGAATATTTAATCATATTTAAGAATGGCTTAAGTGGCGTTACCCATGACAGAAGAACCTAAGGACGAGGAAAGCTGACCCCAACAGTCTACAAATACGATTTTTTGGGATGGAGCTAGGAAAAAGAAGATTAGAGATAATCACCTTTTCATAAAACCCGAAATCCCAAACATTAAAAATATTAAATTATTATTATAAAACAACTTTAAACTTTTAGAAAAACATTCTTATAACTACCACCAACTTTGAATTGCCTGCAATTAATAAAGCTCATTAATCCTTAATAAAATTATTTTGGTAGATAAATATACATACGAGTACATACGGGCCATTTCCATCCACTCAACCCACAAATTACTTGAAAAACAAGCTCAGTTGGTCCGAGGTAACTCCGTTAGGTGTTTGACGGGCAATGAGTAGGCGTTTTAAAATGGCTAACACTGACCCTGGATTATCCAGATTCAAGGTCCTAAACAGAATGAGTGAAATGTTTATTCAAGACACCAAACAAAAGAAATCGTTTTAAAACGTGAACATTTTATTTGAATTTATACGTGTCATTGGGTATTTTTAATTTCAATAATTGATTCGGCAGACATTGTGTTGAAATCTATTCATTTTTTAATAAATGTTTTACTTAGTAAATACCACTATTTCTTAAAATATACTATGACACGTGTTTCGATGCATTCCGCATCATTTTCATTTCGCATCAAACATCATACGGTGTTTGAAAATGATGCGGAATACATCAAAACACAGTGACAATAGATTTTAAGAAAAAGTGGTATTTCGTAGGTAAAACATTGATAATATTTGTATTTTTAAGTTTGGAGTACAGATCTACCCCTATCTTTACCCTGTAGACTGGGTGAGTGATCTGAGGGTAGCATTTCTGAAAGAGAAACTTCAATTGTAAAACTTAAATCGTTGATTAAGAAATTATTTTTTGGTGAATAAATATTGTCGAATCTTCATTTGAAAATGTTCATCAATAATTATGCCTTCGCATTTTTAGCTATGTCAAGCCCACTTAAACTATAGGACGCGGCCCTGACTTAGGAAGAAGCAAAAGAGCTGGTAGTCGACGGAAGTGACTGGAGACGTTTTGTGAATTCTGTAAACCCATATGAACCAAGTGAGTCGGAAGTGAATATTATATTCTCTTCAACATATTAGTTTCATAGGGCGCTGCATCGAATCTATAGTGTGTTATCAAGATCATATCAGTTATTTATCATTCAGGTGTTCAGTTTTGCGATGTCTTAGGCAATTTTTAGTAAATTTTGAAATAGATTTTAAAAAAATATTCGGGACTTAAAAAAATATATATATGATAAAGAAAATAAATAAAAATTTATTGATCCTACTGGGAAATGAACGCGAGACCTCCAGCATGGTAACTAAGCTCGCTTACTTCTAGAATAAGGAAAAAGGTGGCATTATGTTACATCTAAAAATAAATTTACAACATTTTGAGTGTGTCCAAATACTTGTTCACAAATCTGGATTATCTCCAATTATAAGAGTTATTTTTCATATTATTTTTTGACATCTCATAAAAGATGAATGATCCAGCATTCGGACCCCACATACTAATAAAAGAGTTTCTGCTTAAATAGCTTCATTTCATCTCACCAATAGATGTCTCTAGTGAAGTTCTAGTGATTCAAGAACAATGTTTCAAAATCGGTTTATATATATATATATATATATATATATATATATATATATATATATATATATATATATATATATATATATATATATATATATATATATATATATATATATATATATATATATATATATATATATATATATATATATATATATATATATATATATATATATATATATTTATATATATATATATAAATATATATATTTATATATATATATATATATATATATATATAAATATATATATATATATATATATATATATATATATATATATATATATATATATATATATATATATATATATATATATATATATATTTATATATATATATATATATATATATATATATATATATATATATATATATATATATATATATATATATATATATATATATATATATATATATATATATATAGAGTACTGTGGTTGATAATAATGGGTAGAATTGGTGAATATTACACGTGTGTAAAGTGATCACTTAAACCAGCCTATGATGGTCGTCAGCACTGTAAATGTCCAGACTTTCATATTCTTCTTAATCATTATATCTAAAAATGATATTAATTTTTAGGAAACTCTATTTATTAAAAAAAAATTGTAAAATCTTTCTATTTTACACTATCAGAATATCAATTTTCAATATTTTTTATGAATCTATCAAGTCTCTAACGAGAACAAGAATATTTCATATCTCGTAGAAATAAAATAATCAAGATTTTAGAAATTGGTGTGAATAATGTATTTTTAATGATTTATTTCTATTCCCATTCGAATACATAAATCATGAAAAGTGCACCTGCACCCTGAGAATCGATTTATTAATCTTGGGATAAAAAAAAGTCATTATAAATCATCAGAATTCTAATATTTCAATTTCAAAATTTCGTTTGTAAAATTTATAAATCAAATAGAAAACAATAAATTACATGTAGTTACTTATATGTATATATAAATATATATATATATATATATATATATATATATATATATATATATATATATATATATATATATATATATATATATATATATATATATATATCATCATCATCTTCTAAAGGCAGCGCCTTGTAGTGTCAGCCACTTGTCTCTGTCAGTCGCCATCCTCTTGAGCTGCGAATAGGAGGAGACGTCCATGAGCCGCTTCAAATCCTGGAAGTATGAAGTTCTTGGGCGGCCTCTTGTTCGTTTTCCCAAGATTCTTCCTTCGAAGATGTTGCTAAGAAAGGTGCTATTTCTAATTGAGTGCCCTATTAGCTTGGCCTTCCTCTTCAAAATATGATTTAAAAGCTCTCTTCTTTCTTTTACGTCCTGCAACACCTTTTCGTTGGACTTCCTTACAACCCATGATGTCTTGGTCATCTTCCTCCAATATATATATATATATATATATATATATATATATATATATATATATATATATATATATATATATATATATATATATATATATAAATATATATATATATATATATATATATACATATATATATATATATATATATATATATATATATATATATATATATATATATATATATATATATATATACATATAAATACATGCATATACTCTCTTGATGTGATGATATCTAAGACGCAATTCTTAACATTGAAAAAAACTGTTTTGAATATAATACAGCTGTCTAACTTTTTCTTTATTTGTTCAAATTAATTTACTCGTGACAGTAATTCCTTTTCTTCTTGATTCGGATCTCGACATCTCAATGTTTTATTCTCCCCCTTCTCCTCTTTGCATTAGAGCAATATTGTGAAATATAATAAATTGTCCGTAATAAATTGAAGAAGTTTTCCTTTTTAAGCCTCTCTGTTAACCTGGCACGACCATCGTTTATCATCCCGACAGCCAAATCTGTACTCGGAGGTCATAAACGATATTTGAATAAGTTTTCCCTAATAAGTAAATAAATAAATACCTATCCACGGACGGTCTGTTTCACCCCGAATGATTAATACCATCCCTTATATAAGGGTAACAAATTGCTGGATTGTATGTGAAATATTGCTTAATTTTAATGGCGGAAATGGAAGCTTTTAATCGAAATAACTGACAAGTGAAGCGATCATTTACCATATAAATCATTCCGGTTTTTTCTTCCTTTCACTATCAGTGTCCTTTATATCGTCGTTGATTTATTAAATTCGTTAGTTTTTTATAATCTTTTTACCATATATAAATTTTAACCTTACATTTATTTTGCTACCCCGAGAATCGAGACACGGCGATGTGTATGTGTATATATATATATATATATATATATATATATATATATATATATATATATATATTTTATTTACCTATTTGTGTGTATATATATATATATATATATATATATATTATATATATATATATATATATATATATATATATATATATATATATATATATATATATATATATATATATATATATATATATATATATATATATATATATATAATATATTTATATATATATATTTATATATATATGTATATATATTTATATTTATAAAAAAGAATAACTCTTTTTCATGTAAAGAAAACATGTCACTTCACTATTATTTCAGAGGAACGACGTTTATTGAAACATTTCTCAGCAGATGTAAAAGGAAATTACTTATCTCTCGGGTTATTCCATCCATCCTTAGTACTTACTTATCAGAATCCAGAGGCGTCACGAAACAGATGCTAAGAATCAAGCCAAAATAATATTCTGTACAAGGCACTCAATTGATAAACCGCTTTAAAATATAAACGTTTTGTATACGTACTAAATTTTAAACATAATTGTATTTTTTAATTGTAATAACTAGTCATTTTCAGAGTCGCTTTTATTCATACTCGTCTCTTTTAACTATTTCCTCACGAGATAATATTAAATGATAAATAATGCAACATTTCGGGTATGTCTTAATGTTGTTAACAAAATAGCTTGTGAAATAATAAGCTTTATAAAAAATTTTAGTGTTTTCAGACGACTCCTATTAAATGAAATACTTACAATACGAAAAAAAATATGTATCTTAATTTTTTCCTGAATGATGTATATTTATTTAGTTAAAAATCTAGCATTTAGTATTTAATAGCACTTTCTACTACATACGAAATGCTAGTTATTTACTAATCGAAGGCAGAAGTTGCGACGCCTGGCTTCTCCATTATATGGTTCACAAATAATTGCGTCTTTATTGCAACAAAAATAAGCTCATTGTCCCACAGGATATATCAAACGATCTTTCCTCTGTATTTTTTTATATTTTTAATAAAGTTTTTTGTTTTGACTTTTCTAAAAATAAAAAACGAATTATAATGACTGAGTAATACGCCCCTGAACACGCTAAACTGCTCTCTAAGATTGTTAATGTCTCGAGCTTTCGACAATTTATATCTAACTCTATCTGACAACCTTTAATCTGGAACATGGCTGAAGGGAAGAAACAGTTTGAAGTTGTGTATTATATTATCTACTTAGAATAGTCGGGATGTCTCTAACTTCCTGATAAAATTAACAAAAACTCGAAACATTTACCCAAACCCTGTATCAGATTTCCAGGAGGTCCTACGTGAAGTGAATCTCCGTTTCGATCGGATTACTTCTCACTAAAACACTTAGATATTATGTTCAGTGGAAGACGATTATAAACGGAATAAATCCGATCCACGTTACATGATACTAGCTCTGTAATCGATTCTTCATAATCAAAACGCAGTATTATTAACTTTTAATGGTTTTGATCTACGTTTTTTGTTTTTGATGTACCAAGAAATCTTAACTTTATGTAGGTTTATTTTATTTTTAAAATATTTGTTTAAAATATTCAAAGGTGTCTCTCAATTTTTTGTTACATTCACTGTAAATTTGGTGTTAAAAAATAAAACGTTTATCATCTATTGAGCATAACTTATATTACTTGATTTTACATAGTTAATTCGACATAACTAAATTTTTGTTCGAAATTGCACATTTTAGGCCTATTTCTATTATATTTTATAGTCATTCGAAAAAATTTATGAACACATTTTGAAATAAACCATTATGTCACTCAATTGACAAGATTTAACATATGTGGTAATAAACAACTATTCTTTACTTTTATCACATTGTTGACATTTTTAAAATCATCTCAGATTGTTAGAATAAGTTATTTTGTTTTACCTAAAAATGGAAACAGCAATTGATTTGAGCTTAAGTCTTAAAATTATGAGTTAAAATTTGTAATGTTCTGGTGATAGAATACTTAAGAATAAACCTTAACCAATTTGTCATTGTAGATTAAAAAAATATCATTGGTGGTATTCTGTAATAATAATATTATAAATCTTCAAACCCTTATCCGCACCTCAATGGTGCATAGGGGACTGCATCATATAAACGCAGTGTTATCTTTGATCGTTAACACACGAAGGAAAGGTGATCAGCCCTCCGCTTCAGGTACCGGTCCAGGGTAATATTGAACAAATATTAGGGTGAAAAATACTTATTCTACCCACCCCTGGGAATCGAACCCGGGATCTCCAGAACGGTAGCCAAGCGTGCTGACCATTACACTACGGAGGTGGATTTTATAAATACTGTAAAATATTCATAGGAGAGACATTACAAAAACATTTGTTAAAAAAATACTACATAAAATATCCTTTAATTCTCTGAAGCGATTGATTCTAACTAGTACGGAAAATATTGTAAAATAATAATTTTAAATAACTTTGAAATAAAAATCAAACATGGACAATTTTCGTTAAAATAGACTTAATTTCTTCAAGTTTCAAGGCAAACCATCGACCTGCTTAAAATCTTTGAAACCGTTTCTGAATTTAAACACTGCCGCCGGTTATTTTGATCGGCTTCTTTCGTGTTTTTGGCAAAAATAAGTACGAAGGCCGGTCATAGAAGGAGCGGGCGCCGAAGTTTGCAGAAATAAGCTTTATATTGTTTCAGGAAAAGTGGGTTCAATATTGTCGCCCGAATGTTTAAGCCCGGATTTGGTGGCCCGCCGAACGGAAAACTTTCAAGAACACGTGTTGAATGGAACCGGGGAAATAATATGATTTATAGCCAACGTCAGGTGCGTTTTTTATCGCCGAATTTATAAAAGCGTTTGGATTAGGGTTGTAATTTAATGTCAAGAGAATAATATGGCGAGCTTTGACTAATTTACTTAAAAATCAATACAGGAAAATTGTAAACTGGGTATGTCTCGAATAAATAAATAAGGAAAATGGTTTTGTTTGTTTAAATATTCCTTCATTTGAGCCAAAAACTTATAATCCCATTAACTATTTCTTCCAGTTGAAAGCCATATTATTTTACAAAGTTGAAATAATTTATGTGCTTCAATTTTTATTTTGGGGATAAAGTATTGTTTTTTTATTCAAGAAACTTTGATGTTTTAACATCAATGTCTTTTAAGACACCGTTTAAATACATATTTCAAATAAATATTTTACGTGAGAGTGTAACTTGAGTATTGCGCATAATCAAAAGAGTCAACGATCAAAGGATAGATTAAACAAGTTATCACGAGAAATCATTGTTATCATTTTAGTGTTGATATTTAAACGACGTTTTGGCATTCAATTTAGTATTCTTAATTCTACATCATGATTATATTCACATTATTACAAGTTATGTACTTTCAATGTCATAAAATACCTTTTTCCGACGAAACATAAATACAAAATATATCGCTTACTCCTTTCAACAACTTCATATATCAAAAATCGTCAATTTTCAGTTATGCATGTTTTCGGAATGCCCAGATAATTTACTATATCTTAGCAATAGCGGTATATTTTTTACTTAATATTTACCCGCCAAAGGGCAGAAAGTGTTGTTTTTAGATCATGAAGAAAATGTATTAATAATAATTGTATAATACATTAAGAAAATGTATAATATATTTATAAAAATAAAAATGAAAATGATATTTCTCATGTTTGCGATTATAATCCAGGATTCGGACCTCACATACTATCAAAAGAGTTTCTGCTCAATAAAAAGCTTCTTTACATCTCACCAATAGATGTCTCTAGTGAAGTTCTAGTGATTCAAGAACAAGGTTTCTAAATTAATTCATATATATAGAACTTCCAAGAATTTGAGTAGTGTGGTTGTCAATAATGGGTACAATTGGTGAATGTTACACGTGTGTAAAGTGATCACTTAAACTAGCCTATGACGGTTGTTAGCCCTGTAAGTGCCCAGATATCCATATTCTTCTTCCGATATGTCAAAAAATAATATGAAAATAACTGCAATTGGAGATAATCCAGATTTTGTGAACAAGTATTTGGACACATTCAAAATGTTGGTTACATTAATCTTATTCAAACTCTTCAAAAGGGTAACGAGAAATAAAATACGAATTAAAAATTCGTAGATTATTTCTCTCTTATAAATTATTTCGGAAATGCGATATGTAGTTGTTTAAGAAAAACAAACAGATTCCTGCTTTTCCTTCTTGAATGTTTAGTGTAGCGTGGAGAACGCGGGCGCCCCCATAGCAACCAACACGAAACCCGTTCAGTCGGTAAGCTGTTCCAGAATATGTAACGTTTGCACGGGACATTTCAGATGCATAACAATGTCTATTTCCGCGGACAATGTAGTCGGCGAAAACAAGTCCTATAACATCAAATGGCATGGAAACTACGGGTGTCACGTCGCAATTCTCAAACCTTTGTGTAAGCTCCAAAAGTACAAAATAATACAACGTCTTATGTATAGCTGAATTGAGTTTAACGCAGATGGATAGTTATTAAAAATCCCGGATCATTAATATCCCGGTTAATCGAGTTAGTTAAATCTATATTTAGGTATTAATTTTAAATCAAACACAGATTTTTTGAGTATACTGAGTTGTATTTTATTAACAAAAACACATAAAAAATTTATAATGTGACAATTGTTTCCCCTTGTTAGGCCATTATCAAACGAATTTCTTCGTTTAATAATGCCCTAACAAGGCGAAATAATTGTCACAATATTAATTTTTTATATGTTTTTGTTAATAAAATACAACTAAGTAGACTCAAATAATCCGTGTTTGATTTCAAATTAATATATAAATTAAAATGGAGTTCTACAAATTAAACGCCTAATCAATAAATAAAAATTCGATTTATTAATATAAAAAGAGTAATTTTTACATTATTGACATTTCAACATTAGTAGATGAGGAATAATTTGGAAGTCAAATATTTACAGCTTATGACTTGGCTGGTTGAGTGATCACTTTACAAAGGTGCAACATTAATCATTGTATCCATGATTGACAACCACACTAATCGAATTTTTGAAGTGTATAAATAAAAGGATCTCTGCTTAAATCTCAAACCAACCATAGATGATTTTTGTATACTTACATGTACAGTGTCATGAGATTTATGATAGGTACATGTAGGAATTCCAAAAATTCGAGTCGTACGCTTGCCAATCAAGAATAGAATAGTGAATGTTACACGTGTGTAAAGTGATCACTTTACCAATCTATGACAAGTCAGAAGCTCTGTTATACTTAGACCTCAATATTAGTCTTCATTGAGATGTCGAAATAGAAAAATATTTCGATTAGTTCCAATATTTTTCCACTTACTGTATTTCTCGCGTCTTCCTTGAACTGAATTCGAACTGCAAGACGTTTCCTAGGAAAATTAAAGTCCTAAAGAAGTAAGCCTGATTACTCCTCCCCTTCCCTGGTGTCCTAATCAATGCTCCATGCCGGGAGAGCTCAATGGGACCAAATCACCTATTTACTATGGACTGATGCATTCCGCGGCAGAAACAACAATTTACTACCGTTCCCCGTGTACTCGCAACGCTGTGCAGTGCCAATTTGCGCCTTGCTTGCCTCGATGGGGTTCGCAAACGTCTTATTTATTTCTCTACTACTACTACTACTACTACCATCACGCCGTTTCCCCGCAGGGGTAGGCAGAGAGGATGGAACGCCACACTCTTCTGTCCTGACATACACTCCTAGCCTCCTTCACATCCATACATCTAGTCATACATGCCCTCCGATTACGCAGACTTTTGACACCGCCAGATTTTAGGTTCTGATTAATCTGATCGTGCCAAGTCTTTTTCGGTCGTCCACGTTCTGTTTTCCCTCTCACATTCGCCACATATATTTTCTTAGTCATTCTCTCGCTATCCATTCGCTCCACATGTCCATACCACCGCAAAGAGCTCTTTCTAATCTTTTCAATTATTCCTCGTTCAGCCTTACATTCCTTTCTTATATCGTCGTTTTTAATTCTGTCATACAATGATTTTCCACACATTCGTCTGAGGGAGCGCATTTCAACAGTATTCACTCTGCTTTCATCCTTCCTTTGCCAGTTCCATGTTTCGCTTCCATACATTAGTGGTTTATTTCTCAATTGATGATTATACCGTCATTAAGATTGGGGTATATATTTTTTTTATTTTTACGGTTCAAGATTATTGTCAAGATACTGGTTTTACTGTGATGGAGATATAATTAAACCTCTCTGTTTATTTACTTATCCTTATTGCAAACCTTAAGGTGTTTTTCCCTTTGGTTACCAGGATTTTTGGGTTTACTATGTCAGAAATACCGCGATTTAAACACAAATAACTTAAAAGTAAAATGTGTTTGACAATTTATAAACACTGTTTTATTAATAAATAAATTTTAAATTAAATAAATAAATTTTTGTTTTTTGAAATGTGTTCTATACATTCAACCTAAACACGTAAAAATACATTTTTTGAAAAATATCACAGTTTTACAAAATAACTTTTCGCTGAAACCAAATTGGTTTTATATGCTTTGTTTTTCTCGTTGGTCTTTAAGTATTGTTGTAACATATTTTTTTTTGTAATATTATAACTAATTGTAAGATGGAAGTGATCAAAAATTCTGTAAAAACATAATACGATACGGAAAAAAATGCACATGCCCTGAAGGAATACCTAAGATAGTGTCCAAAATGTATCTGATACTTTTATAAATCATGACGTCAGATAAAGCCGATATATCGGATTTAGTAACCAAAAGGATTAATCACTTGTGAAACGATAACCATTATTCCCATTACTGATAAACCATATTGCATTTGATTTTACCGTATTGCATTTGATTTTCAAAAAAGTATATTCACTGTTGAACGATTACTTCTTTATGTTAGCTGTGATTTAGTCGTAAGTCTTGAAATGAACAGACTTCTATCTCCTGCGTTCAAAAATCGATAACTTTGTTTTATTTGAGACACCTTTAATTTTTAATATAAAAATTATATTTTCATTAAACTCATTTTCATTCCATTTTATTTTAGTAAATCTTCTGATACGCCAGTATTTTTATGGTTCTTACATAAATTTACGTTATTCATTACATCTTCACATTTTTTGTTTGTAATCTTAACGATTAGGGTAGGGAACATTATAATTTGCTTTCTTTTCCTAATAATATTTTCAAAGAGTATTATTTTTCCCATCAAAATATGCATTTGAATGTATCTACCTTCATATATCAGAGATTCTCAATATGCGGTCCGTGGAGCCTTGGGGCTCTGTGAGGACTCTACAAAGGCTCCGCTTCATACAGTATTTAAAAAAAATCTTTCACGTTGGTTGAAAGTAAGTCGAAAATAAAATAATTAAATAACTTCATCAACTGGAATCAATTTTACCGGTGTAATTATATTACTGTGTAATATTTTGTTTACCGTTGTAGAAGTTAATATTGTAATTATGTACCTTTTTTCAATGACTTTCATTAAATGCTTGTGATTAAATAATGAATTTTTATTTTTACTTTGGGGATTCTTGAAATGTTTTTGACCACGTTTAAGCTAGTGTGCTAGAGATTCTCAGGGAGGGGGTTAAAATAAATATAAGTGTTTTTTCACTCTCATATTTATTTGATATTACCCTTGACTGGTACTTACTTGAAGTGCAGGACTGATCACCATGCCATCATAAAATAAACGATCAAAATAACATGACATCAATTTGATGTAGTGTCTTATGTACCGTTGGGTGTAAGCAAGGGTCAAAATGTATTTCCAAAGGTGTTTTGGTAGTATAAAATATTTAGAGTTTCAAAAGAGTTGGGTTGCCGAAAAAGTTTGAGAATAGCTTACTTATGTAATATATCACGTTGTTTTTTTCAGGAGAATTGAGAGATCATTATTTTTATGAATAAGCATTCGTTAGCTTTCATGAAATACTGTAAGAAGCTTATTAGATTAATTTCACTCATTTGTATTCTTCTTCTTTGGTTATCCTTTTTGTATCCACTCTAGCAATATAAGTGGAAAGGATGTTTAGCTACCATACATGACATTCAAGATTTTACTCCCGCAAACTTTGAAATAAGTGTTTTATTCACTGATAATTTGGAAATGGTTAATTCCACAAAGATGTATTATATATGACGCGAGTATTGAGTCCAATACGTGGGATTCAATATGCTTGCACGCCTCTTTGCCCACTGCTCTACGTTTGTTAAAAAAATATCTAGTCTTTTCTACGCAACACTCGTCAGTGAATTGTGGTAAAAGTTTACCCAGAAAAATGCAAGAGATATAAAAAATTCTTACAATAATGGCTGGATATTCCATATGATAATACTGGACTTAAAATTGCAATAATCAATTCGAAAGCGAGCTTATGTTCTTTAGTAATCTCTCCAATATTATTCAATACGTTTGTTAAATTCAAAGGAGTTGTAGGACTTTAAATATTTTAAAATAAGAAATAAAAACCGTAGGAATATGAAACATTATAAACTATACAAATAGTTTTACTGAACGATTAGTTTATATGACTATGGTATAGAGATCGTACCGTACAAGAGAAGAGGTTTTGTAAAATGTCATTCCTTTGTATACTATTCATGATAAGCATATGATATATTCTTACAATTTGTTTATAAATAACCGATCAATTCGTTTCAATAAAAAAATTAACGTACTTTATCAATTAACCATTTTATGGGACTTTGAAAAAAAACAGCCCAAGGTACGGTCCTCTCCCTTACATATTTCTTCAGTTTTATTATTTTAAGTTTCCCGGAATTATTTTGCTATCATACATTTTTTCCGTCTTATTCCTCATAACTGAGGGTTATGACCCTTGTGAAAACAAACCCTGTGTTATCGTACTATATTGTTGTAAACAAAATAAAGATCACTTAGTATTGCATCTCCCGCTAAGTCAAACTGACATAAAATTAGTAACAATTTTTAAACTTTATAAAATAAAACTATTACTTTATTTTTGGACACTTTTATATTTGGTACTTTTTTTCAACCAAATACCACGAAGGATAAAATGAATCTATCCCTGAAGATAACAAGGTGCTTGTCGAAACTGGGTGGAAAAAAGTACCAAATATACATGTGATTAAAAACAAATTTTTAGTTTTATTTTAAAATGTTTATAAGTGCCATGATATATCAGTTAACAATATTGCATTATTTTGTATATGGTTATAAAAGTCAAAAGTATAATTTGTACTAAATTTTAATGATTTTCATAACTTAATTGTATTTAATAACACATGTGTACATACCATATATCGCTCACTCCTTTCAACAACATCATTTATCAAAATACTTGATTTTTCAGGAAATCGATTTTATTAAGAATATAATGAAATATATTCAAAATAAATATCAAGCTACTTATTGAACTTTTTACTGTTCAACAGATCTTTTTAGGTGAACCAGAACGTTTATTCTCCATTTGAAAAATATTAAGTATATTTTAAAAAAAAATTAAATAATACCTTTTCTTCAAAATGCAAAAACAACACTTTCTGCCCTGTAGCGGGTTAATATTGGCCACATTTTCTAGGCATTTCGAAAACATGCACAACTGAAAATTGACGATCTTTGATAAATGACGTTGTTGAAAGGAGTGAGCGTGTGAGAGTGTGATCTTTACTTGACTCTATAAACAGGAAGGTTTCAAGTTTGGTTCCTCTCGCGTCTCAATCAACCGTAGAGATAAGTGGGAGCAAGTCAAACAGAACAGGGAACACTTCATTACAAGGATGAAAGCTCCAAAATCTGGTGATTGTATGTGCATTCAAGGAAGGAGGAGCGCCGGGTGGGTGTTTGCGATGGAGAAAGTGCTAATCTCGATATCAATTAATTCCACAGCCAAATCGTTCACAAATAAAAGCACTTAGTTTAATAAAATATGATCCTTGAACATTAAAAAGTTCGTAAGAATTAACGTATTTTTACGTTTTATTATAAAATGTATGTGACCCTATTATCTAGTATATTTTTTAGCATCTCAAAATAGATGAAGAAGAATATAGAAGTATGTTCAATAACAAGGCTTATGGCCTGCCATAGGCTGGTTAAGTGATCACTTTATACACGTGTAACATTCTACATTGCGTAAGAGCCTGAAATTATTTTTTTATGTACTTCTATGTTGATCAATTGTTAATTTATTGTTATTTTATCCAATATATGAATAATGCTTAAAGGTAGATACATCGATATATTTCATAAATTTTACAGTACAAAACAAACAAAAAATTCATAATAATACAAAAATTCTGAAAATAGAACAGTTCTTACATCGAATCTTTATTTTTTTAGACAAATAATAAAAATTTAATTTTGAACGAACATTTATTTTACAGGACTTGTCAATATTACACCTAATTCCTTCTTGAAATTTTAGCAAACATCTTTCTTTATTTATGTTTTGTATTAACACTTCATAGTGTAACTTCGTTTAATATAATGAAATATCAACAAGCATAGATAACGCACCAATCTGAATATCGGTAATGACAGAACCTGGTCACTGGTCAAATAAAATAAATGTGGAAAAAACCATATGTGGAGTTGTTGTTTTCTTATAATTTTAGTTACTTTTTTTAGCCTCATCGTTATTATCAACCCCCCATTCCTCAGTTTAGGAGTAAATACGTATGTAAGAAGCTTGCACATGGCATATATGCATTATAATACGTCCGCATATACCTGTATGGATGTGTACCAGTATGTATGTATCTCTCTATTATAGTTTGCCCACGTTCAAGAATTTACATGGATATTCCGCAAGGTACAAGTTACACGACCGTACATAGTTGGGCTTAGTTCTGTATAGAATAGTTGCCGGTAAGACGTGTTGATCCGTAATGAGTTTACTTGTGATGAGTAACGATAGCGACCTGAACTCCCGAAACTTCCCAACTCCCGCCAATACAGGAAATATGGCCATCAATGGGAATAAATGCCTCCGTGCTCGAGATGTGGAGGAATGTCTACCGAACATCGGCATTTCCGACAAAAAGTGACATATTCGCTGTGATTAAGCATCATTTTGTATACATATATATATATATATATATATATATATATATATATATATATATATATATATATATATATATATATATATATATATATATATATATATATATATATATATATATATATATATATATATATATATATATATATATATATATATATATATATATATATATATATATATATATATATTATATATATAAACATATATATTTATATATATATATATATATAAATATATATATAAATATACATATATATATATATATATATATATATATATATATATATATATATATATATATATATATATATATATATATATATATATATATATATATATATATATATATATATATATATATATATATATATATATATATATATATATATATATATATATATATATATATATATATATATATATATATATATATATATATATATATATATATATATATATTTATATATTTATATATTTATATATATATATATTTATATATATATATATATATATATATATATATATATATATATATATATATATATATATATATATATATATATATATATATATATATATATATATATATATATATATATATATATATATCTTTATATCTTTATTTATATATATGAATATTTGTATGTATGTATATTTATAAATATATTCTTATTTTTAATCTTCTTACCTAGAAAACATTTTATCACTCTCATTAATTCCTTATCCTTCCTGCAAAATCTATTTTTTTAAACCATACCCTTTTTTATCTCTTAATGTTTTTAAAAGTTATTATAACATAAATGCGGAATTGTTCAATTGGCTTTATTTTTATTAATGTAAATATTTTTGTTCATGTAACTATTGTTTACTATATACTTTTTTTAATGTAAAGCTGTACAATTCCCGCATCATCAAAAACAAAAATTAAATTAAAGCGTGGCCATATCGGTTGAAAAATAAAAAATAGATTTAGACTTTAAATTTAAGAACTCCTTTTCATTTATTTATTTTTTCCAAACATATTACATAAATAAGTCATATATATAATATTCCTGACAAGTAATTTCTATATCAATTTAGTTCTGATACTATTATATTGCTATATTTAATTTATATATCAAATATTAAGATCTTGCACTAATTTTTAGAGTCTATTAAATTGTATTTTACTAATGACATTAGTTTGAAAATGCCATAACAAGGCCAAAAAGTTATCACAAGTTTTATTTTTATGTGTTTTAATAATAAAATACTCTAAAAATCAGTGTTTGATTATAAAATTCAATGTACAAGTCTAGGTATTAACAGTGCTTATGACCTGTCACAGGCTAAATGAACGTCGGTGCGAATTTTCCTCAAAGGAGTTTCGACGTTAATGAACGTCGAAGTCTATCGTAATTTTTGTAGTAATTATTTTTTTTATTAAACTTTTGAATTTACTACTTAATGAGTTTTATTTACATATACGACTAGTTTCGAAACTTAGTAAAAATTAAAATTTAATTTTTTTAACAGAAGATGAAAACATCTGTAAGTATTTGAAACTAGTCGTATAAATAAATAAAACTCATTAAGTGGTATATTCAAGTGTTAATTTTTTTTTTTTAAATCAACATGTCATTCCACAAAGTTAATGCCGAATCAATAAATAATATAATATGTATAGTAACGAAATTTGTGGATATTTGTATTTAACTTTATCATAAAATAAAACCTAGAGATGGTGAGCTTTATTATTTATTTAAATTATTTTGACGTAATTTCTATCTCCATAATACAAAGAATTTTTTCAATATTTGATGTAAAAAAACCCACTCCACAGAGAAAGTCGGACATCAATTATTGTACTCCAGGAAAGGCTTAGAAGTATGTATTTGCGTTCCACTTACCGCGACCTATTATTTCGTGACGCAGGTTTCCTAGAACAATGTATGTTAAACTCCGCGTCACTACAGATGTCTATCGCAGGCCCCACCCGCTTATTATTTTAATACGACCCCCGCCAAACTGACCACATCATTCCATTCCACCTATTCTCGATCCAATCCCCGCCTAGCCATATTCAAATTCTGAAAAGAAATCGGCAGAATGGAGGGAAATCGATGTGCCAGGGCATTCGCAACTTTGCGCGGCCCGCCAGTAAGGCTCACGGGTCGGGCGTCGTGTTACTTACGGTCAATGAATCGGACGATTCGGGTTAAACGATTTTCGACTTAACGGTCATCGTAAATACCGCTCACAGGTGTGCGCGTCCACCTTTTGGGAAAGTGAAAAGATGTGGAGAAATGGTGAATCTATACAAGGTATTTTACGACAATCTTCTTTCTGAAGGTGTAAAACGCTAGACGGTATGTTGACTAAGAATGGCTGTCCAGCAACACGTTGGATATTCACTTTGTTTTTTTTTTTAATCTATGATAAGAAAACACGTCATTCTTGTGATTTTCTTAAGTTTTAATTTTTGACTCTGTACCGACAAAGCTTTTAAAATATTACGCAAGATGTCACTCGGACGGCTTATCGATATAGCGAACAATATCACGAGAGTAGCGAATGTTTTGCCTACCATTTTCACTCATGAATTACATTAAATTATAGTAACTTTAAACATAAAGAGTAAATCCACTCAGGCTACAAAACTTGAAGCCTGAGTAGGGTCATGATAAGCGGTGTTGCATAAGCCGTAGCTAGATTTCAGAGTCACTTTGCGTTAGTTAATTAAAAATAATAATTAAAAAAAAGGAAAAATCACGACAGTAGCGTGTTATATATGGATAGACAGAAACCTGAAATAAAGACTTTTAATATTTTTTCGTTTGTTTTTACAGATAAGTGAATCATTTGATGACAGAAAACGTAATTGTTTTGGAGTTTATATAAGAAATAAAACTTTTGTTTTAACAGAAACGCAATTAAGTATTTATTTTGTTATCAAGTATTAACCATTGCATCTTTATATATATATATATATATATATATATATATATATATATATATATATATATATATATATATATATATATATATATATATATATATATATATATATATATATATATATATATATATACATATATATATATATATACATATATATATTTATATATATATATATATATAATATATATATATATATATATATATATATATATATATATATATATATATATATATATATATATATATATATATATATATATATATATATATATATATATATATATATATATATATATATATATATTAAAATATCAACATTGAAAAAGAAAAATATGGAAGTCCGGATATTTGCAGGGCTTTCGATTTATCATATACTTGTCTAAGTGATCACTTAACACACGCGTAACATTCACCAATTCTACCCATGATTGAAAACCACACTACTCAAATTTCTGGAACTCTGAGATATATTGATCATTCTCGTGATACAGTGCGTGTGAGTTAATGACGGCATCTATGTTGGAATGAGGTTGCAAAGCCTCTTTTTATTCTTTATTTATATTGTTTCTGTTTAATTTCACAGATGGCAGCTTCATCTGTAAAACTATATAATAAAAATAAAACTATAAAATCCGATATAAATAATGGCGCTGTCATCTGTAAAACTCAACAGAAACACACAAAATACTTAATAATGCTCACGGCGGACAGCGTCTTCCATGATATCTGCGAAAATTGTAAATCCTCAAACATCGTGATATTAAACATATTAAAAATGTAAACTTTTCCTTTTCTTTCTTTTCTTTTTAACAATACCAAGCCACAGCAATGTGTGGCCGGGTTCAGCTCGTTTTATAATAAAATAGAAGGGCGTGGTAATAAGATTTACTTTGTAATATAATATTATGTACAATATTGTGTAAAATGTTATTACGTATAATATTATGTATAAATGGATTAAAATATTATCCGCCGAAGCTTTCTCTAAATCAAGAAACATGAGGATAAATTGATATTCGATAAGTAGGATATAAGTTGAGTTTTCATTTAAAATATCTAAAATTGAACGAGTGCCTCTCCTCTAGGATTAGGTATAAATATCCCTACCAAATCTGACAAAGCGCAAGAAAATTAAAAGGTAAATCTCGTAAGATTAAGGAATTAATAAAACTTCTTATCCGAAGGATCCTGAACTGAACTATTCAATTAAAATTTCAGGGGAAGATAAGGCGGGGTAGCGAAAGGAGGA
>NW_028281916.1:0-61960 GCF_059751285.1 Brachycentrus maculatus
TCGTCAGCTCCGTATGTTCGTTATCTTGTGAAAAAAGTGAAAGAAACTGGCATCCTCATCGATAAACCAAAGCGTGAAAAGCCAAAAACAGTGCGTACACCCGAGAATATCGATGTTGTGGCAGAAAGTGTGCGTGAAGCGCCATCAACATCAATTCACCGTCGTTCTCAACAATTGAACATTTCGGAGACATCATTGAGACGAATTTTGCATAAAGACCTTGGTATGACGCCATACAAAGTCCAATTGGTTCAGGAGTTGAAGCCAACTGACCATCCAATGCGTTTTCGCTTCGCTGAGTGGGCCTGCGATCGACTTACAGAAGATGCCGATTTTGCCAAAAAAATCATCTTTTCGGATGAAGCTCATTTTGATCTTGGCGGGTATGTAAACAAGCAAAATTGTCGTATTTGGGGCACAGAAAACCCGCACGCATACATTGAAAAGCCGGTACACCCAAAACGAGTCACTGTTTGGTGCGGATTTTGGTCCAGAGGCATAATTGGGCCATTTTTCTTTGAAAATGAGCAAGGAGTGGCCGTTACAGTCAATGGCGATCGTTATCGGGCCATGTTGAACGGATTTTTGTTCACAAAAATTGAAGAGGAGGATATTGGCAACATTTGGTTTCAACAGGACGGCGCTACGTGCCACACAGCCGAAGCTACACTCGATGTTTTTTATAGCATTTTCAAAAAAAAAAAGTTATTTGGCGGACCCTTTATATATATATATATATATATATATATATATATATATATATATATATATATATATATATATATATATATATATATATATATATATATATATATATATATATATATATATATATATATATATATATATATATATATATATATATATATATATATAAATAATATATATATATATATATATATATATATATATATATATATATATATATATATATATATATATATATATATTTATATATATATATATATATATATATATATATATATATATATATCTATATATATATATATATATGTATATATATATATATATATATAAATATATATATATTTTATATATATATATATATATATATATATATATATATATATATATTTATATATATATATTTATATATATATATATATATATATATATATATATATATATATATATATATATATATATATATATATATATATATATATATATATATATATATATATATATATATATATATATATATATATATATATATATATATATATATATATATATATATATAAATATACATACATAATATTACCAGAATTGTGATAAAATAAATTGCAGTGTAAAAAAAGTTTAATATATATCAAATTCTTCAGTAGAACCAATCCACAAAAGAAAAATCATTCCTTTACTAAGGGGAAACATCAATTTCACCGGTTAATCCTTTTTACAAGAAATTAACACGAGATCACAGTGGTCCAGGCGGCTGTAATATACACCCGAAGATTTATCAATGGTAAAGGAACATTAGTGAAAAGGGAAAATAAAAGCCCACGTGAGAAGTAATTCGTTAGTTAGGGGTTGGTGAAGGGGCCTCCGAGGGGTTGGGGTGAAACATTGTTTTTCCGCTTCCAACTGATTGTAACAAATAATGGTGGTAAAGTGGTCAGAACTCGGAGAGGAATGGACCTTACACAGCACCAACTTCTACTCTTATACCCGTATAACAATATCGGTACAACACGGAGCGAAAACATCACATGGACCTTCACTTTTGATTAGTAATAAACAAATATTTTATGAAATTGAAATGAATTAAAGACTGTTTAATATTTACAATAACAAAACAGTTTTTTTCACGTGGGGTAAAAAGAAGATTTTAAATCAGTTAAAGTTACCAGATTAATTCTTTCCATTTGATATAAAATATAAGTCGTAATAATAAAAACCCTTTTAGTTTAACTTGTTTATGACTTAGTATTGTTTAATAGAAATATTGAATAAAGTATTTTTGGAAAATATGTTTATTACCACTGACAAAACATGAATGTCCCTTTTTTTAAATTACATTATCAGAGAGTACGAATGTTTAATAGTTTTCTTACATTAATATTACTAATATTGTTTATATTTCATTAGCAATGAAGATGATGCAGAGATGGATATTTGGGTCTTAAACCATTGACATAGTTTTGCATATAATTTATTTTAATATTTATGTTTCACCCATTTGAAACTTTAAAAAAAAAGTAAGAGTTCTTTTCTTTGAGCCAAATAACTTACCCCAGATAAGTGAAATTACAACCCTGTAAAGACAATATCATTATATAAGCAAATCATAGTGCATACTTTTAGCTATCCACTTTTTATATGTGTAAATTAATAAAATGTTTATTCGCTATCCATAACCATGTTTAAACTATTTGATACCTTCGTATTCGTTAGTGGGAAAATTAAAATTAAAATTGGCGATGGTATATTTAACTTCACTCTGTATACCTTAAGGGTACCTTCCAATCCCAACTTCTAACATCAACTAGTCTGAACCTAACCACACATTCTCTTGCAGTTGACGGGTATTAACAACTTGAGGGAACCAACACTCAAACTGCTAGACCTGAAATATGGTCTCTATGCGCGAGCTACCTACTGACTGCTTCTCTCCTATCTCGCCTTCTACCCTTCACTATCATCCCTCAATGCTGTCCAAGAAAAAGCCTAAGTCATGCATTTGAAAATACAAGTTAAACTTTCCAGTACAAAACGTATACTCAAATAAATTAAAATATGGTTTGCGGTTTACTTCCATTTATTAGAAGCATATTAACCTTTCAGGTTTGCATAACATAATAATGTACCGATAATCAAAATATTAAAATTGAAAAATCAACATACTTCCATCTACAGTTTTGATGACATTGTTTACAAAGTAGGTATTATTAAAGTAGCCAAAAATATTCTCATAAAATTATTTTCATTAGTTTCACTCATTTATTGTTTTTAAAAATGTCCAATAGCGGTATATAATATAAGCGGTGACAGTTTTGTAAAAATTTAATATTTGCAAATGTCTAAAAACAATCCTTTATGCTGAGTAATAATGAAAATAATCGCCAGTAAAATTATTTATATATCCAATGTTAACAACCGACTTTTCAAAGACCTTTTATTTAGCTTTCACTAATAGTTTTATTTGTGTTATATTTTAATAAACGCTTTATTAAAATAAAATACATATAATATTACAATCACTATTTTTGGCTTTTTTTACCGTGGCTGTTTAACCTATACAAGGATGATTGCATGAAAGAACTGGAAGATTTGAATGTTGGAGGTAGAATTAATAATTTGACTATCTGTTGCCTTCTGTATGCTGACGATGCTGTTCTTATGACCTGTAGGCGTTGGTGACAAAAGTTTATAATGTGTGCAAGGAAAGTGATTTATTGATGAATATTACCAAATTCAAAATTATGGTTTTTGAAAGAGATTAATGTAGATCTGATTGTGAAATATTGGTAAATGGAGAGATTTTGGAGCAGGTAAATGATTTCGTTTATGTGGGTAGTATGTTTTCTAGGGATGGAAAGATTCATAAAAACAAAGAAAGGAGAGTGAATGCTGGGAACAAAGTGAATGGTGCACTGAAATCAGTTATAGCAAATAAAACCCTATCAGCGGATGCTAAACTGGCAGTGCACAACGGAGTCCTGGTTCCAACTCTAATGTATGGACGTGAAACATGGAGTTGGCAAAAGAAGGATGAAAGTAGACTGAATGCAGTCGAAATACGATCTCTCAGAAGAATGTGTAACAAAACGATGTATAGATGTTCGAATAATGAAATAAGGAAGGAATGCAAGAAATAGCAATTGAGAAACATCAATAAAAAATATTAACAACG
Organism: Brachycentrus maculatus; assembly: GCF_059751285.1. Lineage (NCBI taxonomy): Eukaryota > Metazoa > Arthropoda > Insecta > Trichoptera > Brachycentridae > Brachycentrus > Brachycentrus maculatus. The sequence goes on from NW_028281916.1 coordinate 3,875, forward strand.
GTAATGCTACTTTTTTTACTAAATTTAAACTCTACCTTCGATTGCGCAATAATAATTTCAATATAAGCAATTATAAATTCAATATCGACGTGATGTCAGTATGTGTATCTATAATTGGAGATAATCCAGATTCGTGAACAAGTATTTAGACACACTCAAAATGTTTATCTCACCAATAGATGTCTCTAGTGAAGTTCTAGTGATTCAATAACAATGGTTCCGAATTGGTTCATATATATATATATATATAGAACTTCCAAGAATTTGAGTAGTGTGGTTGTCAATAATGGGTGGAATTAGTGAATGTAACAAGTGTGTAAGGTGATCACTTAAACCAGCCGATGACGATCGTCAGCCCCGTAAATGCTCAGACTTCCATATTCTTTTTCATCTTTGATATCAAAAACCCTTTGTTTTTTGTTAAATTTCAAGTTAAAAATCATTTTAGATAAAAATAATGCTCTCCTAGAACGGTAGTATTAAATTTAAATTCCAAGATAAAACACTTTAAGGTAGATTAATTAATTTTAATTAACTTTGTGTTGCAAAATTAACGTCGGCACTATAAGTAAAAAAAATATATTTATAAGCAAATATGGCTTTTCCTCATGTCAGATACATCTGCGTTGGTGTCGCAGAAGTAGTTAACAGTTGCGGTGGCTCGAAGGGAGGTTTAAGGGAGACCCGGCGGATGTTAGGAGTACTTGTAGGGGCTGCTCCACATGATTGCTTTCTGCTGTACCTGAGACTTCGATACACTTCTGGGTTTTGGTGGAAACACTTTAAATTAAAGCTAACTCGGCTGGCAGCTCATTATTCGTTCCAGAGCCAAAATAAATTAGAACATCAGCATTACTACGGTCAAGAACCGATGCTCACTAGTGTTTTATTTATTTTATTTTATTTTATTGGAAGGAAGAACAACAGTTACAATATATGATACATACAGAATACAAAAAATAAAATCATGATTACCAATTATAGTTCTTCACAACTATACATAAGAGAGGTCTATATAAAGGAAGACACATAAGACAAGGATGGGATAAAGAAAAAAGTAGGATGGCAGTGATAGGAAAGGAAAAAAAGGAAAGGACAGGTAATAGAATTACTTTTTTAGGTTTATAAGATTTCGAACAATTTAGCTTTAAATTTTGAAAGATTGGAGTAGAACATATCAAGGTGTGTACAACATTCATTAAATTTCCCACAACTTTGATAAATGAAGGAATTTTTTTAATAGTTCTTTGTTGGTGCTGGATTATAAAAGGTATGACTATGCCTATTGATTCTAATTGGACAGTGAAAAGGTATCTGCGCAAGAAGATAGGGGCTCTCAGTCATATTATTTATAACTTTATACAAAAAACATAAATCTGATATATTCCTACGTTTACGTTTACGTTGTTATTCTTTTTGTAACATCGTTGAAGGTGTTTCCATTATTTATAAATAACTCCTTTTTTATAACAAAATTAGAACAGTTTTATTAATTAAATAATGAATGGCAAAGTTTAAAAAATTATAATTTAAAAACATAAGATTATATACGTACGCTTTAAAAAAATAACGATGATATCATAATAATGGTTGGAACATTTATAGCGAATAAGTAACGAGACAATTGCTAAAAAAAGGCCAGTTTGTATTATATAATGAAAAACAAAGACGTACTCAGCTGTAGGTATCTTTGGGTTGTAATACTCTTATACATTGAATGTTTTTAAATGCTCCATATACAATTAATGCGTTTATATACTCGTATGTATTGTGTTCACTGTAGATATTGTTTTTATATGTACATATCGCTCACTCCTTTCAAGAACGTCATAAATCAAAAATCGTCAATTTTCAGTTGTGCATGTTTTCAGAATGTCTAGAAAATGTACTATACCCCAAAAAAAGAATCATATTTTTAACTTAATATTTACCCGCTACAGGGCAGAAAATGTTGTTTTTTCATTTTGAAGAAAAGGTATTGTTTAATTATTTTTTTAAATAAACTAAATATTTTTCAAATGGAGAAAAAACCTTCAGGTTTTACCTAAAAATATCTGTTGCTCAGAAAAAAGTTCAATAAGTGGCTTGATATTTATTTTTAATACATTGTGTTATATTTTTAAACTTTAAAAACGTTCTCCTGAAAAATCAAGTTTTTTGATTTATGACGTTCTTGAAAGGAGTGAGCGATATGAGTATATTGTACTTAACAACCACTTTCATGAGTGTAGAGTAAAAATATCGAAAGGAAACTAAATTAATCAGAGCTTGTAATCTGGTATTGTCAAATATACTCGTAAATTTAATTTGAATCTATGAACGGAAATTGAAGAAACTAGGAATGTGAACACATAAAACAACGGTAATTTTGGGGTACATGACGGTGCTCCCTTTCTGCCTCTTCAGGCTAAACGGCGTGATGGTTGTTATAATAAAAATGATTGATATATCAAAAAAACATTTGTTAAAATTTTTTAATTTTCAAAGATTTCAATTAAATTTTGTTATAAGAAGTAAATCTAAAAAGTAAATTATAGAAAACAGCAAATGTCAAAAACTGAAATGATATTTTTTACAATGTGAATGTGTTCATTCCCTGTAAATAAGGAAAAAAAGGGATCGTTTACACTTCGCGCGATGTAACAACTAAAAAAGAGCTTTAATGAATAATACCTTCCTGAACCTTACCTCCATCATTGATTTTTTAAACATCAATTAAGAACCGTAAAATCACATCTTGGAAGACTTATGAACTATGTATGTATAAAGTACAATAGTGTTTTAATCATACTATAGAAATGTAATTATTACAAATAATAACTGTGAATTTAAAGAATACTACTGCATAGGTCGTTTATTGTTTAGTACCAAAATTCTCGGAAGATAATGATATAAGGGGAAGGAACTAACACAATACATAATTGTGATATTGAAGTTCAAACATGGGTAGAATTATGAACGTTACAAAAGTGTATAAAGTGATCATTTAAAATAGGCGATGACCGGTTGTAAGCTCTGAAAATGGTAGAAGACTTCGTTTTCATAAATTTAAGATACCAAATATTTTTATTAAATATATTTTACTCATTAATTATTATTTATTAATTATTATTACTTTTAAAAACTATTTTTTTCTTTGACCTACTATTTTTTTCACTCATCTAATAATATGCAAATCTCTTTACAACGAAAAGTTTCATATAGTTATTTGCGATAGATATATTCCATTTTTTTATTATGAACCAAAAATTAAGAAAATTTGGTCAAATAAAAAAACGCTTTCAAAAGACGCTTTTCTTCGGTTTTCCCCCTTTATCGAATATTACCTACAGCTATCGACTTCAAGTTCTCTAGAAACTAGCACCGCGGGGTATAATGAACTCTAAGGTAAGATAACAAATTATCGGGAAAGAAGTAAATGAGTTGGCATTTTCCTTTCCAAAAAATATGTTGGCGAAAATTTCCACAAGGAAAGTGTTTATTTTTTATCAACCTGAGAAAATAAACGATTTTCACTGAAACTAGAAGTATCCTGAAAAATAGGAATGGAAAAATCTTTTTATATGAAAATGTACGAGTACGTAAAGTATAATATAAACCCAAAATAATGAGGTTGTTTAAGATAACGTATATTAAGGTATCATTGTTGCTCCAAAAAGAGACATTTATTTAAACTAAATGGGATTTTTATCAACATAATTTTTCTTGATGGTTTATGAAAAGAAGACAAGGTGATCGATTCTGCGCTGTTTTAAAAATATGTATTTAAAAATAAATATAAAAGTATTTAAAAAAATTAAAAAGGTGATTTTTTGAAAATCATTATGTCTTTATATTTCAAAAACAATATCGAAATGTTAAGCAAATCATAAATCATGTATTCATTTATTACTTCTACAAGATATCTTTTAACTACGATTATGTAGTAAAAAGATTTTTTTTCAATCATTTGGTTCCTTTATACATACGTATACCAATATGTATTAATTTAAAATCATTATAATCTTATTGAGAAGGTAGGGAAATAACAAACATACAATACGCATGTTAGTATGCATTGTACATCTAGAAGAAACAATTTTTTTCTCATTGTGTATTTTATTAGACGAAGGTAAGCTTTTTGTATAATAATAAAGTTGGAATATTTTCGACATAAAGCCTGTCATACGAGGTTGAATGGAATGAAGCTTATTGTGACGATATATTTATCGCGAGTTTTTGTCGCTGCGATTTTGTGCGATTTAACAGCATAACAAGACTACTTTCAACACATATGCCCCCATATTCCTCCACAATTCTTCTATCACCGTTAGCTTTTGTACTGGCAACAATAAATAAGACCCGTCTCACTTATCGGCGGGGGCGGGGGCGAGCTAGGTCGCCACCCGGGGGGGGTGGCGGAGGGTGGAATTAGGTCGGGGGTACGAAAATAAGGGGTTGAAAAACCTCTTGTTGGAAGTGGAACAAAAAATAAAAATAAAAAAGAGAAAACGAAAGAAAGTGTGTTTGAAAAAAAGCGGCGAGCAATTTATTTAGTGGCGAACCGTGGCGGATAGATGAACTTGTAGCGGAGATAATAGAGTGGTTCGCACGCTCCGTCTTCCCGGCCACGGAACGTATCTACGGGAACCTTCCGTCTAGGACGCACCTACCTACCGCCAACCGCCTACCGCCAATACAAGGGTTCTTAATCTTTATCCGATGTTTCAATTATTTATTTATTCCGAGTGTCTCTTTTTCTTCGTGAGAAGGGTTAGCAACGACATATTAAGTAGAATATTGCGTAAGCTTCGGTTTCTTGTTATACATATGTATATTACACATACATATTTATTTCCTTACAAAATATGCTAAATCCCTTTTATGGTTTACTTTTAACCAAAGTATATCTCAAGTAACATTATTGTCAATTTATTATAATCATGATATTGAACTGGTTAAAATATAAATAAACAAAAGTTTCAATATTATTCAAGCTAAAATATATTAATTATTTAATGACATTTATGGGACTTACGACCGTCATTAGCTGGCTTAAGTGGTCACTTTACACTTGTATCAATTTATATGTATAATTACGTTATACACAATTTACGACATTATATATACTCACGGCTCAACGGTAACGAATCAATTAATTATTTAGATGTCAATGGTCATATTATGTAGAGTTAAGATCATATTATAGATGACTTATTTTTAAAAGCCCTTAAGGAAAAATAAGTACTGTAATTAAAAACAGGCGGTCAATTTAAAAAAAAAGGATATTTTCATACTATTCATTGCTAAGCAAAACTTGACGGTTTGAGGCTTCCACGCTCGAGTTGGTAGTGTTGTGATATCTTGTGCGGAAAACGATCAATCTAACAAAATATTCCCCCGCTATAGAATAATACTTGTAGGAAGGTTCTATATACGTAGATAACTTCGCCTGTGAATAACTTACCGAACAATTTGCATTTAAAGTAGAATTTTCTTTTGCATCATTAAACAAATCTCGATAAATATTCCAGTATCTTTAAAACCTACAAATTGAGGATTAAAAAGTACTTGAATACGTTACTAAGCAGGTAAAATATATTCTTGATATTTATGAAGGGAATAAATATTGGTAAATAAAATTATAGATAATTTTTTCTCGTGAATTTTTTTGTTTTTCAGATCCCTATTTCCTCCCAATTTTGTGAATCGATGCACCGTTAACATAATTTTAATCTCATGGAGGTAAAGTAACTATTCCTGCGTTTTAGGTGCCAGTCAAGGGTAACATATGATGAATAAAAATTAGAGTTAAAAATCACCTTAAAATATTACTGAATTTCTTTATACGCACTAAGACTAAGGGCGTATAAAGAAATTAAATAAAAAAATAAGTATTTAATTCGAAGGAGTTTTAACTTATTAAATGTTATTTAGAATAATACCAGCGTATATCATTTTTGTGAAGAGAAAAAATAAACTACAACCGTAATTTAAAATAATAAAACAATGTTTAGTACTTCACCAAATAATAACAAACTAATCATCACGCTACAACACTCTATTTTTCATACAATCTACTCCTTTTCCACATTCCTGCATACGCACTGATTATTCTCCCTCCTGACCTGGCAATATTTGACCACCCCCACTCATGCGAAGTTTTCCTTGGTCTTCCTCTACTCCCATTTTCAAATAATAATATTAAATATTTAAAAAATATATAAATTGCTTAAAATTTATTATGTAAGTTTCTCGTGTTTTCATTATTATAACATCAACCCAGGCAAGTGAACATCAAACTGTGAAACATCATTTCAGGATAAGATGATTTTCAGCATATGCTATTTTAGACTCGAAAGCGTGTTATTAGTTCTAGAGCTTTAGTTCTCTAAATCACTATAAAGAAACAATAAGTGTATCATTACTTTTGGTGAAAGCACAACGCCTTTTAGGGAGCCTCAATTATTTTTCATTGAAGTGATTAATTTACCCCATACGAGAGAGCCGTATGTCGGCGTAGTTTCTGAGTTTCTGTTTGAAATTTGTGAAGATTTGCAGGTACAAAATAAACAGAAGTTTGTCTTATATAATAATGTAGTATTACATTTATTAATTAACGAAGTTTTTCATTATCACTCAATTGTCTAGTAATATAGTATCCAAACTAGTCTGTGAAACATACACTCTGGTAGCGTATATGAATCCCTTGAGGATAATATTTGTTTAGTATTGCCCTAGACAGGTATATAAAATACAAAGTAAATCAAACGTCTGCGTTTTATTGTGAGAAAAATGTGAAGAATGTAACTGAAACGCACACAATAATTAACGTAAGCAAGAATAGTCTATAAATCTTTGAATAACGTTCACATGTGGTTAATAACCTAACATTTTAACAGTCCACTTTAGTACAAAATGTACTTCCCTCGAGTCTCTTCTTCCAAACTTTACTCTCGAACTAACGGGGAAGCTAATGTTAAGCTTTTTATTACACCTCCGTGAACCACCCCTATCTTTCCTTTCTCTTGGCTACCCTTTCCATCCTTCTTTAGTCCATCCTTTTTGTGTTTGGTTCTTTCCCCACTGGGAGCCGTCGGCTCTGCAACTTATGCTTATTTATCCTATAGATGTATTATTTTCCTTACTTTCCGCCTCTTGTCTTCCCGTACAACCCTTTCACCTGTAAACAGAATCTTTATTTATAGAATCACATCTTTGTTCTGGTGTTTTCTTAAGGAGATTATTGAGGACGTTTTACGATTATTGTTTCCTAAGAAGGTGTTCTCTTATACAAAGAAAAAGAATTAAATGTATTATGTTTTTCATTTTGGTAAAGAAAATCTATTAACCATTTTAATTTACTATCAATAATGTTTTTTAAGAATGTATTTTTATTAAATTTTGTTTATAAAATGTTATTATTAGCAGACATCGCAATTCATTGATTGACCATCATCTAGAAAGAAAATTCTAAGATGAAGACGTGCAATATGGTAAAGATATATTTTTTTAAATAATATGTTTAGAAATATATATGTACTTATAATAAAATAAAAATTGTTTTTTAAAATAATGTTAAATAAAGCAAATGCACATTGAAATTGCATAGAACTTGTATGATAGAAACAGTCTTTTGAAACGGAGATTTAAAAAAAGGTGTTTATTTATCTAATTTCTCTGGCTTTTAGGTCAGGTTGCGTACCTTATATCGCCTAGTATATTAAGTGACTTAAAATGTATAGATCTCAATATCCGGCGTAACCGCTAAATCCAAGCACATAAATAGTGAGAACAAACCCCGCGCGGGAACTCTAGCGACATCGGCTCACCGCGGCGACCGTCGGAACTAACAAGTTGGTGAGATCTAATCACTAACTCCACATTCTACTACAAACAAACGTAAATTCCAATCATTGCGACCCCTCTCCCCTCCCCCTGCGCACTCACCACCACCACCCCACATACCTATGTAACGCAACCCCCCTCACAACTAAACCAGTATGTCACTTAACAATACCTTAGATACTTCTTACAATACTGGGTTAGTGTAAGCTTCCGTTAAAAGAATGGCCGGAAAAATCTACTCCCTTATTTCTTTATATTGTAGTATGCACAACCTACTTAAGCTATTTTCTTACTTTCACACCTTTTTTGAAAAAAACATTTAGCTGTCAACTATAAACATACATATAAATACATGTACTGTATACATTCATTAAAAAAATTATAAACATAATTTACTTTTTTTGCAAAGACCCTCCAAGCCTTTCTATGTGTCTTGTCGGTGGAGTTCTTTTTACATACTTTTTTTTTGTTTTTATCTATTTTAACTTAATATAGAAAATAAAAAAAAATAAAACCAAAACTATTTTACAATATTTATAGAATTAACTCTTGATCATTTAACTATTACTTTTATTTTGCCTTTGTTCCACATTTTATTTTGACCTCTTACATCCGTCGGCAATAAATTTAAAATGTTTGGAACGATGTATTGAAGTGTTCTACTCCCGCATTTATTGTTAATTCTTGGGACTATCGAACCTTCGTTGTGGGTAAATCGTGAATCATTGTTGTGTGCTAACACCTTGAAAAGGGAAATATTACGTATATTTTTCATTTGCAGTAATAAATTCAACAAGTAACCGCACTGATTAGAGGTTTATTTTTAACTGCAATAAACGAAGGAAAAAATAAACGAACAAGATATTTCGTTCTGAACTCTCACTTTCTAATTTGACGTCACGCACGTTTTTCGATTTCTTACACATTTAAAGAACACATGTTTCCATAAGCTGTGCATATAATATTCCTCCGAGACTTCTGTCTATTTAAAGAATTTCGATGTCAAAGAACGCCAAAGCAATGTATGGTATTTATAGCTCGTATAATGTATTATACCACTTATTGAGTTTAATTTCATAATTTACATGTCATTCCACAAAGTAAATGCCAGATCTATAAATACTATTTCTAGCTCTCTCAATTATGAAAAATTAAAGATATATCTGTTTCATAGAGACCGAACAATTTATGGAAATGGATTAAGTATGTATGTTTAATACGTTTATGGGGTTTGCGACCTGTCATAGGCGACTGAAGCGATCGGTTTATACTCTTTTCTAACTTTCACCATTATGTACATTTTTGAACATCCTAAAGATAAAATAAGGAATATTGTGTTAAAATCTTGACATAAATGAAGAAGTCTTTTTATATGGGAATATAAAATTCTGGTTATTTACCATTTAGGATTTACGACATGCCAATGGCTTGTCGTAGATCATGGGCAGAATCGTAAATTATGTGAAATGTGATAAAAGTAACAAAAAGTATAAAGTAATCGCTTTAAACAGCTATGACAATAATTCAGGTCTTTAAATGAGTAGACTTAATATTTCTATCGTAGTAGACCACTTCATTTGTATTGAGATACCAATAAACAATTGATCTTAATTACTCATGATTGGAGCAAATCCAGAATAAGAAGCGAAAAATTGATGACACTTGAAATATTGTGAAAGGTCTTTTCTATATGTCTTATTTAAGAGTTACTTCGAAAATTAATTTAATAAATTCAAATTAGTTCATTTTAAATATTTTATATAAGTATGGTACATTCATGTTATTTCAGTTTTTTTATGAATTTTGTTTTCGATTAGATATCATATTCAGTTTATGTTTGTGACAAAATACTGTACTCGTATATACAATAAATCCAACTGTAAATTTTGAATACATTTTTTTTGAACATATTTTTATTTCACGATTATTTTTGTATATATTTCTTATAAATGATAAAAAGTATAATTAGTAAACTCTTGACCGAGTTATTTATTGCCATTCTTACTCATTTAGATTTCACGAAGCGACAATTAAGTAAATATTTTTGGAAACGTGATGAACGCCTCAATGATTAGCATAAAATGGTCACAGAACCTCCATTATTCTTTCCCGTCCCCTGTCCCGGAAGTAAGTGTCATATTGATTTGCCATCCATCACATCCTCTTAGGATAGTCCGCAGAACATGGCGCTGAATAAATAAATGAGGAGTAAGGAAGAAACGGAAGAATGGTTGTAGGAGAGAATAGTAGAGCAGAGACTCCTTTCTAGTAAGGAGGGGTCGGACTTCGGAGACAAGTTTTTGCACTTATCCCCGACATTGCTCCTAAACACTTTCTCCTGTAACTGTATGCAGCTCACTTCGGATGGTCAACTTAAAGGAAGTTAAAGTTTTTGCCTTCGCGGTAAGAAGTTACCGTGTTCAAAAAGCATTTAGCTTAATTCCATTTGGATTATGTAAGGGTTGGTAGATTAACGATAATGAATATTTATTATGCTAACTATACATTTAAAAGTGGCTTTAATATATTTAAAAAGAAATTGCAACAGCGATATAATGGTTTAATTTACAATAGTTATGCCCGGATTCTTAATTCAAGTCTAAATTTAGCGACTGATTTGTAAATTGATGACAACAGCTGTCGAGCTGTCATTGTTTGTTTGCTTTGTATATCTGTCAACATTAAATGAATTGAGAGATTTTTTTTCTCCAAATATTCAGCACCAATGGTAAAAAGTTTCTATATAAAATACCATAAATGAATTTTTATTACTACTGAAATTAGGGTTAAAATATATTTTTTCGATTTTTCAAGTTATAAGATTACATTTTCAAGATATAACATTACATTTTTACAGTTAATATACACTCCAATTCAATAAAGATAAAGTCGAGTGACGTTTATTTTAAATCGATTAATGGAAAATAAACGCAAAACAATTTGGAATTATTGCGCAAGTAAATAATGATATAATTATCATTAGAAATCATATGTTTAACGACGACAGTAACATTTGCTTTGGAGTTTTAGACACATGGGTCGTGAGCGCCGGTAATTTTCTACAGAATATGATATCTTTAAATTGATAAAAGTAGGTTGAAGATTGGTCCAATATATTTTTACGGTATATTTTTCATTAAAACTTATAAATACGGAGTACGTGATTTAAATAATTATAAAAACTAAAATGTATATTTATTGCGTGAGAACGCCGACTTAATAAATTATAAAAGGTAGATACGACGTATAGGCCGTTTACTCTATCAATAAGACTTTTATGTAAATACAGACTTTAATATAGTATTCATATCTTAATAAATCTCATCTATGGTGCGATGATGATAAAATATTGTTAAAAACTCATCCTGTATGTGGTAAAATCCAGTCTATGTAAACCATTATTTTCACGATAAAAATCCTAATATTGGATTAAAAAATATTCAAGTTGTCTTATATTTTCCTTAAATTTAAAATAATTCGATTTTATTTCTTAATCAGTCGTTCCTAATTTAAGGTCAAATTTGCTTGAAAGTACTTTGACAAAAATGAGAACAAAGAAAATAGCTACGCTGTCGAGCCTTTTTCTAACATATTCTGACAATTGTGTATTCACAAGACTCACGTATAAACATTTCCTTATTTCATTTTCAATTTTGGGAGATTCGGAGGGTTCAAAAATACCTCGACTGTCCGAGTTGCATGTACATGTAATAAATTTGACAGGTAATTTCAAGGGCGGATGCGACATTTGCCGGGGATGAAATACGCGGCACGTTTGGGGTTGGTAAGGGGTTACGGGTTGGTTAGGATTAAGGGCAAGAAATATTACCTTCATGATGATATGGGCTCCCGGGAGGGGCGGTAGGGAGGGATGACGGGGATTTACTGTGTATGATCAGATGAAACATCAGAACAGATTTCCAGGATAGGAATCTTAGCCATTGTGGGCGACATCAGCGATGTATCTTATTTCAGATTTGCATCTGCCAACTACATACATGTCTACATAAATAATAATAATTAAAAAAAATGGTAAGCGCAACGTTATTTTATCACCAATATATAATTTACAATAGACTCATTATTTGACAATGACTACTTATATAATAAAAAATGTTGTACAAAAAATAAGGTCAAACTTTTTTTTCATAGCCAATATTTTTTTTTAATTCAAAGTTTTTGATATTTTGTGTACGATGGGGTAAAATAAAGGCTATTTAACAATTGTCTGATCATAAATCTGATTCTAGGTATGGTTTGGCCGGTACTTATCGGTAGTACGTTTTGAATTTCGAACGACGCCCGACTGCCAAAATAAAAGACAAAAACAAAAGTACAAATAGTTGCAATTTGACTCTTCACGCGGGCGCTCTATATATTGAATTGTTGTGTATACCTCGCTGTATTATATTGAATTGTTGTGAATACCTCGCTGTATTTTGTGACCCCATCACCACCATCAAGAGAGAATCGCCCTGATCCCAGCGCTGGATCAAGACCATCTATAAGAATAAAAGGTTAGTTCTTTATTCATACGTGCTATTTGATATTTATCGAACTCGCCATCCCTTAGTACTTGAAAGTTCGAGCATAAATCATCGAACTAACTCGGGAGAGTAACACGACTCCAAATCGATCTAAATATTTCTATCTTGTAGAATCGTCGTCTTATTGTTAATAATATAAGACTGGTCCTTCGAATAATTATTTTTTTTGAGTTTCATTTCGCACTGTGGCGAAACCATTTTTGGTCCTTCGAGCCGGATTTACATATTTACGATTACTAGCGTACCTATTTACAATTGCGAGCGTTTCGGATTTGGTGTCAATACTAAATTCGATATTTAAATTTCTTGTGAATTTGTTTCCCTTTGATAATATTGCTACTGCAATAAGCATTACGTAAACATGAATGATAAAATACAACTTAAATTGGCGATAGCAAAAAAAGATTATATTTTGGCGGAAATCGAAGAGCTGCATAAACAAGCTCAACATGTTTATCAAAGTCAAAAAGAAACGCGAATTACACAAGAATTTAGAGTACAGGCATCGGAAATTGACAATGATTTTTCCGAATTTAAAAACTTATGTGATAATGAAAACGTGTTGCAAATGAAGTTAAATCCAGATTTTCAACCGAATTTTGAGAGCTTGAAAGTTTTCAAAAGGAAGTTTTATTTTGTTAAAGACACACTTATAAGGATGACAAAATATTCTGAACTCGAGTCGTCAAATACTTCGCAACCAATTCACGGTGTAACAAATTTAGTTTTAAAATCGCAGGATGATCCTAGTTATAATTTAAGTATTCAACCACTAGTATTAAATAAGATAACCGATAACCTTCCAGTTTCCGAGATTAATACCTCATCTCTCAACTATTTAAATGACTTGTCCTTAGCTGACAGAGACTTCCACATTTCAAGACCAGTAGACATATTACTGGGTGCTGAAGTCTTTACTGAAAATCTGCGAGATAAAAGAATACGTGGACCGCCAGGAAACTCAGACGCTATGGAGACCGCATTTGGGTTTAAAATTGTAGGTTCGGCCAATTCTTTGATAAGTTACGATAAGGACGATACTCGTCCTCCTATTCATAATTTTTTGACTACTTCTAAGGAATCAATTGAGACACTAGTATCCAGATTTTGGACATTAGAAGAAGCACCTTCGAGTGAAAAACCAAGTTTTTCATCTGAGGAAAAACAGTGTGAAGAATTTTATAAATCAAACATACATCAGGATAGCACTGGGCGCTACGTGACAGCACTACCCTTTAATAGAGATCCATCTTGTTTAGGAGATTCACTTACAACTGCGACACTTCGCTATCAGAAGTTAGAACGCAAAATTAACCAAAATGACACTCTGCGTCGTGACTATGATAAGGTCATGGAAGAATATCTCGAAAATAAATTTATTTCTCCCATACCACTTAGTAATTATAACGAGCCATTTTATGTCATACCTCATCACGGAGTTCAACGAGCGGACAAACTCACTACAAAACTTAGAGTTGTCCTAAACGCCAGTCAGGTGACTACGTCGGGTCTTTCTCTGAATGATTGTTTACATCCAGGTCCTAATTTACAAGCAGAATTACCCGACGTTATTCTAAAATTCAGATTATTTCCAATTGCACTCAGCGCGGATATCAAGCAAATGTTTCTAAATTTAATTGTACGTCCTGAAGATCGTCGTTTTCTCAATATCCTGTATGAATTTAAAACTGATGACGTAATAAAGATGTACCAGTTTAATCGCGTGTGCTTCGGTTTGAGATGTAGTCCTTACTTAGCTATGCGTACCGTAAAGCAGCTAGCTAAAGATGAACATGATAAATATCCATACGCTACCAAAATCGCGTCCGAAGATTTTTATATGGACGATTTAGGCACGTCCACTCGCACAACGGAAGAAGGTGTTAAGTTGGCGCTAAGTCTAATTGAACTTTTCAAATTAGGAGGTTTTGAATTAGTTAAATTTGTAAGCAACTCGGCGGAAGTAATGAATGCTATTCCGGAAAGTAATCGTTTAACTAGTAAAGTTAAATTTGACAATGAAGAGGATAACCTTAAGATTCTCGGATTAGATTGGTGTCCTAAGGAAGATGTTTTAACAGTTTCTGTAAAATGTAGCCCAATACCTAAATGTACCAAACGCACAATGTTGTCAACGGTGGCAAAGTTGTGGGATATCAATGGCTATTGTTCTCCAGTAATCTTATATGCGAAATTATTAATCAAAGCTTTATGGATTCGTAAGTTAGGGTGGTATGAATTGCCACCTGAGGAAATAAAAACTACCTGGCAAAAGTTCTTAAAAGAATTGCCTCTGCTAAAAGAATTTAAATTGCCTCGATTTTTAGGCTTTGAATCGGAATTATGTACTTTTAACATATTAGGGTTTGCAGACGCCAGCGAACGCGCGAACGGCGCCTGTGTTTATAAGTGCATAGAAGTTCCAAATAATCCCAATGAAATAAGTCTTATTCTAGCCAAGAGTCGTGTAGCTCAACTCAAAATTGTGTCTTTAGCTCGATTAGAACTTTGCGCAGTCTTATTATTAGCAAAGCTTATTAAATTTGTCATCGATACAATTTCCTCAAGGTGTACAGTAAAAAATATATATGCCTTTAGTGACTCGACAGTCGCTCTACACTGGACTCACTCATCACCACATCGTTTTGACACATTCGTCGCAAATAGGATCACCAAGATTCAAGAACTTCTTGATCCCAAATATTTTTACCATATCAATGGTAAGCAAAATCCAAGCGACTGTATTTCTCGCGGGTTGACACCCGCGCAATTAATTGACCACCCTCTGTGGTTAAACGGTCCACCGTGGGCTAGGGAAGATTGCTCTACGTGGCCTATAACTAAATTTTCCTTTGAAGAATCCGAAGATAAAAAATTGGAATACAAACGTTCTAAAGTTTTTCTAACAACGAATACATTCGTTAATAATTGTTTGGAGTTTTACGAATTGTCTAAAAGAGTCTCGTGTTGGGACAGGCTTCTTCGTATAATTGTATATTGTTTACGTTTTTTAAAACGGTTACCTTGTTCGGTGACAGTTACAGTCTCAGATTTGATAGAAGCTGAGAAGGTGGTTATTAGAGCGGTCCAAAGCATGCATTTTTCAGACGAAATAAGCCAATTAAAGGGGTCTCAGGTCATATCAAAACAGTTGAAACGTCTGAGTCCCTTTATAGACGAAGAAGGTATTTTACGCATTGAAGGAAGATTATCCAAAGCAGATCTTCCTTTTGAAACCAAACACCCAGCGCTTCTTCCAAAACGAGACCATGTGGTCGATTTAATAATAGATCGGTACCACAAATTTCACTTACATACGGGATCGGGACTCCTTATGTCTATCCTGCGCCAAAGATTTTGGATTCTTTCTGCCAGAAGCGTCATTAGAGGGCGAGTAAATAAATGCAATGCCTGCTTCCGCATGTCTCCGTCACATCCAACTCCGAAAATGGCTGATCTTCCATCATATCGGATACAGGAGGCAAAAGCTTTTGTCCACACAGGTGTGGATTACGCGGGTCCTCTAAACATTACTCTCACTAGAAAGCGCGGACAACGTTCTCAAAAGGCTTATCTGTGTCTTTTTATTTGCTTAACAACTAAGGCCGTACATATTGAACTTGCTTCGGACTTATCCTCCGATACTTTCTTAGCCGCGTTCAAACGTTTTTTGTCGCGAAGAGGACCTGTATCATGTTTGTACTCAGATAATGGTACAAATTTTATTGGAGCTGAGGCACAGTTAGAAGATATTTATAAGTTAACCGTATCGCAGGAATACCACAATATTATAAGCAAAGAAATGCTTAAGCGTCATATAGAATGGAAATTAATTCCACCTCATAGTCCACATTTTGGTGGAATCTGGGAGTCAAATATTAAGTTTCAAAT
The DNA here is from genome assembly GCF_059751285.1 of Brachycentrus maculatus. NCBI lineage: Eukaryota > Metazoa > Arthropoda > Insecta > Trichoptera > Brachycentridae > Brachycentrus > Brachycentrus maculatus. Next base: position 20,140 of record NW_028281916.1, read on the forward strand.
CACACTTATATAGAGTAATAGGAAGTCAATTACTGACTTATGAAGAACTCCTTACGGTATTAGTACAGATAGAGGCTCTCCTCAATTCTAGACCCATTTGTGTGTTATCGGGCGAACCTCATCCGGAAGTCCTTACTCCCGCCCACTTTCTCATGTCTACACCTTTGCAATCTCTTCCGGCCTTGGAAACAAACAGTTATAGTCTAGGTTATCGTAAACGGTTATTAGACAGTTTAGTCCAAGAATATTGGAAAAAGTGGAGGTTGGAATACTTGCATACATTGCAAGTGCGCCAAAAGTGGTGTACACCCGATCACCCGGTAACTGTGGGTACTTTAGTTCTAATTATACAAGACGACATCCCTCCTTTACGTTGGCCTCTAGGAAGAATAGAAGAATTATACCCTGGCACCGATGGTATTGCCAGAGTGGCTTTGGTCAGAACCCAAACCACCAGCTTCAAAAGGCCAGTTGTTAAACTGTGTCCAATTCCAAATCAATAGTAGATTGTTTATCTATTGTTTTTGCATTTTTTTATCTCAGTTTTTCTTTTGTTTGTTTGTTTTTGCATTAAGTTTCCAATTGTATTGAATTGGACGTTTCCGAACAAGTGAAAGTGTTGAGAGAATTACCTCAAACCTCTTATGGTTCAAATTGAAATGAATTATTTAATTATCCCTTTATTTAAGTATTTTTCCATATTATTTCTCTCTCTTCAACATTCGTGTTTGATCGTTTTGGAGTTCGTGGTTCTTTCGGTTTGCGTCGACGGTTTCGGAAGCTCTAGGAACTTCCAAGGCGGGGGGGCATGGTTTGGCCGGTACTTATCGGTAGTACGTTTTGAATTTCTAACGACGCCCGACTGCCAAAATAAAAGACAAAAACAAAAGTACAAATAGTTGCAATTTGACTCTTCACGCGGGCGCTCTATATATTGAATTGTTGTGTATACCTCGCTGTATTATATTGAATTGTTGTGAATACCTCGCTGTATTTTGTGACCCCATCACCACCATCAAGAAAGAATCGCCCTGATCCCAGCGCTGGATCAAGACCATCTATAAGAATAAAAGGTTAGTTCTTTATTCATACGTGCTATTTGATATTTATCGAACTCGCCATCCCTTAGTACTTGAAAGTTCGAGCATAAATCATCGAACTAACTCGGTAGAGTAACACGACTCCAAATCGATCTAAATATTTCTATCTTGTAGAATCGTCGTCTTATTGTTAATAATATAAGACTGGTCCTTCGAATAATTATTTTTTTTGAGTTTCATTTCGCACTGTGGCGAAACCAAGGTAATATTTTTTGTACATTTTCGGGATTTAATTTTACTAATTTATAGTTCGTATGTAAAGAGTTTATAATTAAAGGTATGAAAATACTATTTTTTAATTTTTCTTAATATTTTGAAAAGTATTTAGTCAGTATCAATAATATGTTTATTTTATTTAATACAGTATTTGAAAACAAAGATCGTAAAATAAAGAAATTTTTAATGTTCTTCAATTATTAGATAAATTTAGGATACTGAATTGTCGGTATTTATCATTTTTATAAGGAATAACCAAACAATATTTTTCCTTTTTTTATTAGAAAACAATAAACTTTTTTTTTTTTTTGAAGTCAAAACAACAATATTAGTCTTTTGTCCACATAAAAGAAAACAAAGTAATAAAAACTGTTTATCAATTGTAAAGTTGTACACAATGTTTACTAGGAATAAGTTTAAAAAGCTGTACATGATTCTGATGGACTAAAACCTACTCGTATAAGTATCCGTGTTGAACCTTGCAGCTCGATTTCCTTCACCTCAGCGGTTTCGTTACGTGAGAAAAATTGGAGTAAGTAATCGTACCTACTAAACAAATTTGCGGTTCACACACCGTGAGCAATAAAACTTTCCGGCTGACATGCGCCTTACTGCAAGGAGTAATTTATCAACAGCCACGGAGCTTCGCAGCTTCACATTCCCTGGGATGAACCTGTCTGCTAGAGATTAGAATACTTCAGAAGGTTGAAGTGTGAAGTGGAATTACAATACTCGGAACTGAAGCTCATCGTGAAGTGGGATTAGGAACGGTATTCCTGAAACGTCACAGGACGTTCTGTAGCTGCGTTGATAATTTAGGCTAAAAAGATAGTCGCCTCGTTTGTTCACCCCGCAATACTGCATATCAGTTACCAATAAATATCTCGTGATTTTTATGATCTGCTCACAACGCTGCGAAGGCCCCGCATCGGATCAACACATATTAAATATGATACACTAGAGGTGAAGAAGATCTGAGTGAATGACTTAATTATTATAAAGGAAAAATAATGGACGAGGAGGAGAATTACCGATAACGTTGAATAAATACATTTCTTTTTTTTACCCAACTCCTTATCCAATCCGAGACCTCCAACACGGTAGCCGAGTGTTCTTATTACCACGCTGGGGAACGAACAAATTAAATAAAACCTTGAATTTCATATTTAAACTTAAGAAAAGTGAAAATATTTAGACCTGAACAAAAGAAAGGACTCTGCATAGAAATTCTTAGTTACATCAGACTTAATCTAATAATCTTTTATTACAAATTTTCTACAATATTTCTACATTTATTTTACAGTTTTTCTTTTCAAAAAACTTTTTATTTCATATTTATAAGTTTTGTAATTACTATTGTTTTTAAACTTAACATTATATTAATTTAATACTTTTTTATTCCAAACCTGGGGTTGTAGTGTAAAAGTCTTGTTAGTAATAAATGAGGAGGCAGCAAGTCAAGAGAGTGTCAGTGATGTTGTCCACCAGGTATATATCGGGGTTGTATCCATTGTACAAATTGTATATCCACCTTGCTGTGGCGGGTAGATGTACAATTTGTATCAAATTTTCAAAGCCATTACCCAATTCAATAGAAATTACATTATTTTTTCTTTTACGTTTTATAATAAATTTATTTTCCTCGTCAATTCACGAAAAAAACATTGTAAAATATATAATAAACTACAGAGTTCAAAATCGTGTTAACTATTTGCTATTAAGGTGCACACAAAGCTTTTACTAAAGTAACAAAGTCTTAAGAGCAACATACCATATTTTGTCAAAAGGACTTACAATCTGTAAATGGCATCAAATTACCGAACCCTTTCACACCACCCTCTTTTCTCAAGTGGGAACCTGCATTCGAGTATAAAAAGCATATCATCTCAATCAATCTGAAAGCTACAAGAGTATTTACGGAAATGTGTGGCCATCTCTATGTCTTCCTTTGCAAAGTAATTTACTCAAAGTGCACGTACAAGGATGGTAGGAAATGCTAAACTTTTTCTTAGATCGGACTTTTGCTGAAGGAGGATGTATTGAGACACGTTGTACTAGAATCTTTAACTTGAAATGCTTTGAAATATATAGTACCTTACTAACACAATCATCCGTAGAACTATCCTACCCTTTACATTTATATTGTCAAAATATTTACATTCAAAATTTATTGTGTATGGAAAAAATACTAAGGAAACACAAATTTCTTTTTCACTCTTTTACAAATTATTATAGAAATTTGTTTATATTTAAAAACACGAATTCAATTTATGTTTTTATGATTCAACATGTATTTGTTTATTCAGTATAGCTGATTTTCGATTGGCTATGGCAAAATATTTTTAGTTTGAAAAAAAAACATATGGTATATGGTACCTACGTATAAAAAAACAAAAAAAATAAATATAAATTATAATTTTTAAACATTTACTTTTTAAAAATTATGAAGCATTTCAGGACACAATGTAGTTGTCAAGAAAATATGGTCAAGTATGCATCCACTGCTTAGTAAAGGCGCTATACAATTATTATTATTATTATTATTATTACCTATTATAGGTCTGGGTGGTATGGAAAGAGTATGCGTAGAGTGTTGATTACGATTATAAACAGATAACGGTTACAAACCATTATTCGTTCTAGTTATAAATAATGGATATTTATCTAAAAAATTATCAGCAAAAACAGTCAAAAATAGAAGAAAAATTACATATTTAATGTCATCGTTCGAAATAATATTTGAGTATATAAAAATGTAAATTGTTACGTCTACTTTCTCAATCTAGCATTTCTTCGAAACGTCTAGCTCAGAGAAGGAAATGGTATTTCTGTTCCTCATGACAGTATTACAGGTGTGCCTAATGTTCTTTAGTCACGCAACATTTCAACTTTCCCCTCTGAATTCTTTCTAGAGCCCCTCAAAATAAACTCTGATTATAATTCATATGACAATAAGGAGAAGCAAATTTGAGTGGGTCTCGTTAAAGAACGCTTTAATGGTGTCACGTATATAACCGGACGTCAAATCAACTTTAGAAAAATAAACCGAATCTTGTTTTAATATTTTGTTGTTGCGATGATCAAACTCGTAATTTACGAGTAGTTAAGCATCGCGTATTTATATATATATATATATATATATATATATATATATATATATATATATATATATATATATATATATATATATATATATATATATATATATATATATATATATATATATATATATATATATATATATAATATATATATATATATATATATATATATATATATATATATATATACATATATATATATATATATATATATAAACGGTCAAAGTCAATTTAACAAAAAAAAGATTTTTAGCAAGAAGTAACAAACAAAATATTTTGACTTACAAAGTAAGTCATATTGCTGAAAACCATGTGGAAGTTCATAGTGTTAAGAAAAAAAACATGGAAGAAGTGGATTATACGCATTATTATGCTGTGCAAGTCATTAGAACTATTTATTCAAAAAAACGCTTATTGCTGAAAACAAAATCTTAACAAAAGAATTCATATTCAAGAAAACTAAAAATCTCTTAATTATGCTTACTTGAGAAGAGACGGGATTTGTTATTATAACGCTGAAAATATTAGACATTGTATTTAGGGTAAGTTATGGTCACCACAAATAAGCATTAAGTTCTCAGATTCAGAAATGCAGTGTGGTAAGTAATAAAACATGAACATATGATGTAAACTTTTTTGTAAAAAAAAATATTAAGAAGAGAAACAAACAATTGATAGAAAACTTTACTGAAATAATGTGTTACGTGAAAATCTAATTGATAAGATATCTGCACATGATATTTCGAAATGTTATACACGTAGATAAAGAAAATATTGTATTTTTGTACATATTTCCAGAATACGTAGATGTGGAGTAAATCTTATAAATACTTTGATATCCTTGTATTCACGATAGTAGAACTCCAATATCGCATTACTTTGAAAGGAATTTCCCATAATAGCCAACTTCCCGACCTGGAAGCAGCAGAAGAATCGGAGCCATTATACCCGAAGAATGAAACGATACACTAAATCCGCGCGAATAATTCAACACACAATATTAATACAGAGGCACAAAGGGTCCGCATCCTTAGAAGGATTCCCTTTATAAACACTAAAGCCAGCAGGAAAAATAAAATAGATAAAATGTTTAGGGCATTGTGGGGATGATAAATTTCGGTCGGGACCATCGAGGCTGACCTCGGTGACAAGGGGTGGGGTGGGGTGGTCTCGAGGGGCGAGTCATCAAGGGGTGGGTTGGACCGAAGGCTGTGGAAGAGGGCAGTATTGGGTATTATCTCATCGTTTAGCAATCATTGAAACATTTGCTGTCTACTATTAAGCTGTGATGACACCCTAACTGCCCTTTAATTATATTATTACAAGTTTAACCGCTTATAACCTATTCTACTGCCGTTAACAGGCTTTAACTATAACGATTATTATTTACGGTCAAATAAAATTAGAATTAAATTTTATTTCTGAAAAAGTATATGGTGAATATATTAAAATAAAACGATGATAGTTGTGAATATTTTATTGAGAAATAAAATATTTTTCAGGAATAATTTCTCACTATTTTGTTTGTCTTGTGTACGTAATATGAAGAGAATATTTTACCAATCCGCTTACATTTATTTTTCCAAGATTTTATATTAAAATAAATGCAACTAAGCAACAATAAATAGAGTAGAGTTTAAAAAACGATATTATATTTTTTGTATATGTTTTCTTGTTTAAACAATTTATCCGTAATCTCATGATTAGCTTGAGCTTTTAAATATTTAAAAAAAATTAAACTATTTATTGCAATCTTAAATATGATGATATGTAAAGACATCATACATACTCATTTCAAGTAAAAAAATATAAAAATAATAATTTAAAGGGATATACTTTTCAAATTTAATATTCTCGTGACAAATGAGTCGGACAATGTTTATTTGTCTGCGTTGAAATTTCTGCAAATTCTCTTTAAATTGTCGATGTTATTTAATATGGTCACTCACACGAGTATACAAGTGCCTCGCCCCAGCCGATATACTACCATTTCCAATTTTAGGCAAAATACTGCCTTTAATTGAAAATTAATAACCACTTCTTGTTTAGTTTAAGCGTGCTATTAATTAATGATTGATGAACGATGTTTATCACATTTTAATCTACCTATTCATCACCATATACCTCTCAAATTACAATTTTGTGATGGTTAAAAAGTAGGAAAAATCACATCAGCTGTACTTTTTCTAGTTGTACCATTGAAAATGGAATAAGTAAATTTTGATCTATACTAATAGAAATATCTCATTCATAGAAAATATTTAAATCATATATTTATATTTCCTACATTTGTCATAATTATAGAAACTTTAATATTTGTACCTTTGAATGTGAAAAAGCATGAAAAAATTGGTTGTAAGTGCTAATTTTTTATTGATTCATCTAACGAAAAGGTAAAAAAGAATACACTTTCGACTTTAGAAAATATCGTACACACGTGCGATAGTGAAATGGAAAAAGTATAGAAGTAAATTCTTTTTTTGGGTTTAGTTTTCGCAAACTTTCGTTTAAAAATTATACTGACTCGCGAAATCCAATTGTAAAGAATGGGCAGTCTCCGTGCAGGGCCGGCAGTAGGAGGCTATGTGTGTACTGAGGGTACACGTTTTCTTTTTATAGGTCCCGCAGGGCAGCCGGTGACAGGGGTGAGGGGAGGGGGTAATACTACCTATTAAGGGGTCGGCTTTTCACTACGTACAGATGAAAATCTTTCGCTCTCCTGTATTCAGTATATGCGGAACAATGTACAGGGCTGTCCATTAATGTTGATAATTTGCCGAGGAACTGATAAAGGAACTAAATGATAATAATCGTTGGTTTTTCTCCCATTCAAACGAAAATTTATGAGGATAATTACTATAGAGAAAGTCTCTAACAAAGCCTCAAAACAATTAAGTTTTTTAACCAGGCTAAAATATTGATATTAAAATAACATTAAAGCATCAATCAGAATTATCTTTTACCTGTCACTATTCTGTTTGATCTAACATCTTCTTCAAACTTCAAATCCTTATCTGAACCAGATGGTGCATAGGGCACTGTGTCATATAAACGCAGTGTTATTTTGATCGTCAACATATGAAGGAAAGGCGATCAGGGTAATATTTAATAAATATTAGAGCTAAAAAATCACTTACATTTTTTTGACCTCCAGTACGGTAGCCAAGCGTGCTGACCATTACACTACGGAGGTGGACGAAATATGAATAATTTCATTAATTGATTCGGCAGTCACATTGTAAATGGTAAAATCTATCCATATTTAATTTTAGTTTTCCTTAGTTAATACCATTCATTCTTAAAATCTACTGTGACACGGGTTTCGATGCATTCCGCATCTTTTTAAACACCGTATGGTAAATATGATGTTAAAATGATGTGGAATGCATCGATTCACATGTTAATAGATTTAAATAAATAGTGGTATTTACCAAGTGAAATTTAAATAAAAAATAGATAGGTTAACGCAAATTGATAGCCGAATCAAAAATAGTAATTAATATCATGACTGTTGTATGGGATAGAAAAATAAGGAAGAGAAGAGTTTTTTTAAGTATATTTTTTTAATGATTTTCTGGAGAAATATATGAGAAAGGGATTACCTTCACATTAAAAACTATCCTGGTTTCACAAACGAACGCGACTGGACTAAACTAAAGCTGTTTTGGAAAGTGCTCAACAGAAAAACCATCGCCACCGTGATCGTCAACGAAAAAAATAATAAAATTAATAAAGGTATATATTTTTTCTATTAATATGTTTTCGTTTTTTTTTTAAACATAATCCGTATTTACTTTCAAAATTTATCTCATGTAATTTTAACGACACCAAAAAATGTTTTTTTATCAAATCTTTATTTTTTTTAATCATAATTAATTTTAGTTTTCCTTGGTTATCATAATTTTTAAATCCGTGAGTTAAAAATTATGACGAGTTTTAGAATTTTGTTTAAGTTCATCCAGTAGCAGCCATTGTATTGAAACATGTTGCAAATTACGGTGTAAATAGAATAGATAACCACACAAATCCGTTATCCAATATCTAAAGAATGGATATAACAGCAGTTTATTATAAGAGTATGACAGTGGAATGTGTGGAGTTAGGGGTCCACGATATTGGCTGCCCGGAGGCGCTCGCCGTAACGGGAAACCCCTCTCCCGGCCCTGGGCCGTGGTCACTGGACACTGGACATCGCACACTATAACATTTTATTGCGTAGTTATACTCGATTGGCGAAATTCCTTGACCGCTATTTCTATGTATTGTGGTTCCGAATGGTCGAAGTGCGAAAAACATTTGACGCAAGATACAAAAAAATACGCGAAACGTCAAATGAGTAAAAAAATATATATACATTACAAAAAGAATTTTTCATGACTTTTAGATTGTTTTCATCATGTTTATTTCATTTTCAAATTAATCATCGAAATCACGATTGTGTTACCTCAGTTTTTGTGCTAACATTTCTAAGTAATATAGAATTTTTCTTAATTTTTAATTTCAGTATGTTAATTTTTTAAGTTTTTTTAAAATTATTTTGTTATTTTAACACGTTACTTAAAACAAATATAATTTTATAAAAACCTGAATTTTGTTTAAAGTACCTAGTTAGGTCGGGGCACGATTACAATTAGTAAAAAAAAAATATTTTCATACTTATTGTTTACTAATTCTAGCTCCACAGTTTAAAAAAAATATTACTAAAAAATACGTTTAAAATATAAGAATGTATGTAGGTATCAATTAAATCAAATAATGCACTTTCAAGTCGCTTATTTGTGAAAGGCTCCAAATAGATATTTTAATTCTCCAAAACAATGGTGTTAATGGCCATTGATATGTGGCTAAATTATAGATAATTTGAAATATCACGACGTTTCCTCTCTAGCCAGCTATAAAATGAGCTATAAAATGAAGAGAATTGAAAAATGAAGTGCCTCAAATTGTCGTCTCTGGTTCGGTGCCAGGAGCCTCTATGCCAGTCTATTTATGAAATAGGGAAATCAAGGAAATTTGCAGTACTGTTTTGCAGTACAATATACAGTACTCGAGCTTATATTATGCTTTCAGTTCATAATTATCAAATAATCTTTGTAAAAATTGTGTAAAATAGTTTGTTATGGCTTTCGGTGCATTTACCTTATTGAAAAAATACAATTTATATAAGAAATACTAAACCCGGGATAATATTTAATATTATCGAGTCCTTGTCTAATTTATCATTTTAATTGATTTTCAATCTACATATCATAACTCGAGTTAAGTTAAACGAACACCTTCGAAGATATTTATGCATTTGATCAATATAATCCGAGGAGACAACATTCCCCGATTTCCCCTTTTGTGGACAAAAAAGGCAATAAATAGTGAAGCCCGGCGGAGAACTGTATGGAATGGCTATTCAAAACTCTGTCCCGCCGCCGCTCTCATTAAAACAAAAGACACTTTTATAACTGCAATTTATAGCTTTCTTGCTTAATTTTCTATAGCTCTTGTGACTCCTTCTCACGAGTATAATATAACTATATTTAAAAACTAAGTGCATTATTTTTATAATAGAATTCATACTGTGGTGTCATAAAACCGGACTTTAGTTTTTTATTACTATAGGCCATGGAACAAACAGAAAATAATTCTAATTAACCAGGGTTTTCATACAAATATTTTGGCCCATTATTTATATTTAATAAATTCAATTTGATTCGATATATACTGAAATAAATTAGTGTATTCCAATAACTCGTAACAACAGATATCAAAAATCAGAATAAACCATTTGAATATCGGCAGTCTATTATTTGCGCATGGCGCAATTATTCTTGCTAAAAATATGGCGGTCTCTAGTAATAAAGTCAACAAAATGAGGTTAAGTGATTTGTTGTTAAAGTTACTGATTTTGAAAGAAACAAAAGTCTGAACGAATATGAGATTGTGGTAAACGGCGGAAGTCTGAAAATGGTAGATAAATTTGTATATCTGGAATGTTTTGGCAGAATGAAAACATTGAGATAGATATTAAAAGGAGCATTAAAATGGATATTAAGTTTATCTTATATTAGTGGGTTGAAAGCCCGGGCAACGTGACATTTCCTAATATATTATTTCTCAATTTTCTTACACTTAAAGCTTAAAACTTACGTCATATTTTCCTTTGGATAAATTTCACTGTGAGATAACGAGGAAAAACCTGTAGCCTGGCATCTGCCTTCATACAACAAACGATCGAGTTAACGCCATGACGTAGCGATGAGGTGTTCCAATACAAGGGCAAAAAATTATAGGGTTTTTTAATCTATTGATAATTTACTTGGTGATAAGTGCTCACACAGTAAAAACTAACTTTTTTGTAAAAAAAACTTTATATAAATTCAAATTAACATCATTGACAATAATATTTTGACATCCCTTTATCTAAAATTCAAACAGTATATAAATATAACATAATTATATAATATCAAAATAAGTTTCCTAAAGCATGAAATTCTTTTCAAATAGTTTTTATAGGAGGTAGATACTTTTATTACCATCTTCAAATTTAACGCAAATTTATAACTTCGTAAATGATATTAGATGAAATACTTATAGCACGTGTCCTTTTCGTGACGTGTCCCTATTTCCCTTACATGCAATTTGACATGTTGCTTTTTTATTCCTCCGCAGCCTGCGGGACATCATAAGGACATCACGAGACATCAGGAAGCCATCAAGGAGCCCTAATGGAGACCACGTGACGACTTATTGCCTGCTCGTAAGGACCGAGGATTATGCTAAATTCTTGCATCAATAGGCGATTTCAGGGCCCGCATCGGAAAAAGCGCTTAAGAAATCTTACATGAGTTATTTATGAAACGTTAAACCTACTTTGCCTCTTTTCTAAACATTTTCAATAACTACATCAAAAATTATCTCTATTAATCGGGTTGTGGTTCCGTGTTAGTCCGTGGCCCGCGGCCTGATCCTCACTCCACTACAACTTGAACCCAATATAATCTTTATACACTGCTACTGTTTGGATAAAAGTATTTTTATAATTTAACAAGTATTTGTTAATGTGTGTATCGTATTTTTTTTCATTAATTGATTCAGCAATCAGTTTGCGGTAATATCTACCCCTTTTTAATTTAAATTTTACTTGGTAGGTACCCCTTCTTAAAAAATATTGTGACACGTGTTTTGTTGTATTCCGCATCATTTTTTCCTGTATGTCAAAATAGATTTTAATAAATAGTGGTATTAACCAAGTGAAATTATAATTAAATTTGTATTTATTTCTTCTTTAAAAAATGTACTTTCCAGATCGGATGTATTTTTCAAGTTGTAAATTGTATTTTTTTTTTTCAATATATTAGGTACTCTAAAACATAATAGTAATAAATATTTTTTTTAAATTACCGCAATAATTATTTTAAATATTAATTTTGGATAATTATAACAGCGTCATTATCGTAAAATACTACACCAAGGACGCTTAGGCGTGAATAAATTATGGGAATTTCGAAATAGATACTTATGGTAATTTGTTTTCGATAACACGAAATGAACATATTTGTGTTTTTTTTTAAATACGAGTATATATTTTTACTGATTTAGATAACTTAGATTAAAGGAATACTTTTAGTGTATTTGTATTTATTTTAAACAGATATTTTTGTTGATTCAGATTACTCAACTCACAACACTATTCGCCAGATTTTTAATCAAATATAAATGTAACTGAAAATAATTTATTGAAAATTCAAGAACTTGATATAAGGCTGGCTTTGGCTATTGCTGTTGAATTGTAAATGTTGTTTTTTGCAGGGTCAGAAATCATATCTCATTGGAAAATGTAATCCTTTAAAATAAATGTTTTAATGGCTGTATTAACATCAGAGTAAGAAATATTAAATGATTTAATAACCTATACGTAATAAAATTTAAAGAGATTTACGCTTGTTTCTATAAGTTATTATAAGAGCTTTATTACTTCGACTTATGTAAGTGATTTAAGTCGTGTATTTTTAGAAGACCATTTATTTTTAAATGATTAAATATAGTATTGTTAAAGTATGTTTTAGATAAAACTTCATGTTGAGAGCATTTATCGTCAATTTGGAGATTAAGTAGGATTAGGAAAGTACATAGAATTCGTCGAGAACATAACATAGCTCGAAACGCCGGAACTTCGTTCTTGCGAGCAGGTGTATATTTTAGAAGACCATTTATTTTTAAATGATTAAATATAGTATTGTTAAAGTATGTTTTAGATAAAACTTCATGTTGAGAGCATTTATCGTCAATTTGGAGATTAAGTAGGATTAGGAAAGTACATAGAATTCGTCGAGAACATAACATAGCTCGAAACGCCGGAACTTCGTTCTTGCGAGCAGGTGTATATTTTAGAAGACCATTTATTTTTAAATGATTAAATATAGTATTGTTAAAGTATGTTTTAGATAAAACTTCATGTTGAGAGCATTTATCGTCAATTTGGAGATTAAGTAGGATTAGGAAAGTACATAGAATTCGTCGAGAACATAACATAGCTCGAAACGCCGGAACTTCGTTCTTGCGAGCAGGTGTATATTTTAGAAGACCATTTATTTTTAAATGATTAAATATAGTATTGTTAAAGTATGTTTTAGATAAAACTTCATGTTGAGAGCATTTATCGTCAATTTGGAGATTAAGTAGGATTAGGAAAGTACATAGAATTCGTCGAGAACATAACATAGCTCGAAACGCCGGAACTTCGTTCTTGCGAGCAGGTGTATATTTTAGAAGACCATTTATTTTTAAATGATTAAATATAGTATTGTTAAAGTATGTTTTAGATAAAACTTCATGTTGAGAGCATTTATCGTCAATTTGGAGATTAAGTAGGATTAGGAAAGTACATAGAATTCGTCGAGAACATAACATAGCTCGAAACGCCGGAACTTCGTTCTTGCGAGCAGGTGTATATTTTAGAAGACCATTTATTTTTAAATGATTAAATATAGTATTGTTAAAGTATGTTTTAGATAAAACTTCATGTTGAGAGCATTTATCGTCAATTTGGAGATTAAGTAGGATTAGGAAAGTACATAGAATTCGTCGAGAACATAACATAGCTCGAAACGCCGGAACTTCGTTCTTGCGAGCAGGTGTATATTTTAGAAGACCATTTATTTTTAAATGATTAAATATAGTATTGTTAAAGTATGTTTTAGATAAAACTTCATGTTGAGAGCATTTATCGTCAATTTGGAGATTAAGTAGGATTAGGAAAGTACATAGAATTCGTCGAGAACATAACATAGCTCGAAACGCCGGAACTTCGTTCTTGCGAGCAGGTGTATATTTTAGAAGACCATTTATTTTTAAATGATTAAATATAGTATTGTTAAAGTATGTTTTAGATAAAACTTCATGTTGAGAGCATTTATCGTCAATTTGGAGATTAAGTAGGATTAGGAAAGTACATAGAATTCGTCGAGAACATAACATAGCTCGAAACGCCGGAACTTCGTTCTTGCGAGCAGGTGTATATTTTAGAAGACCATTTATTTTTAAATGATTAAATATAGTATTGTTAAAGTATGTTTTAGATAAAACTTCATGTTGAGAGCATTTATCGTCAATTTGGAGATTAAGTAGGATTAGGAAAGTACATAGAATTCGTCGAGAACATAACATAGCTCGAAACGCCGGAACTTCGTTCTTGCGAGCAGGTGTATATTTTAGAAGACCATTTATTTTTAAATGATTAAATATAGTATTGTTAAAGTATGTTTTAGATAAAACTTCATGTTGAGAGCATTTATCGTCAATTTGGAGATTAAGTAGGATTAGGAAAGTACATAGAATTCGTCGAGAACATAACATAGCTCGAAACGCCGGAACTTCGTTCTTGCGAGCAGGTGTATATTTTAGAAGACCATTTATTTTTAAATGATTAAATATAGTATTGTTAAAGTATGTTTTAGATAAAACTTCATGTTGAGAGCATTTATCGTCAATTTGGAGATTAAGTAGGATTAGGAAAGTACATAGAATTCGTCGAGAACATAACATAGCTCGAAACGCCGGAACTTCGTTCTTGCGAGCAGGTGTATATTTTAGAAGACCATTTATTTTTAAATGATTAAATATAGTATTGTTAAAGTATGTTTTAGATAAAACTTCATGTTGAGAGCATTTATCGTCAATTTGGAGATTAAGTAGGATTAGGAAAGTACATAGAATTCGTCGAGAACATAACATAGCTCGAAACGCCGGAACTTCGTTCTTGCGAGCAGGTGTATATTTTAGAAGACCATTTATTTTTAAATGATTAAATATAGTATTGTTAAAGTATGTTTTAGATAAAACTTCATGTTGAGAGCATTTATCGTCAATTTGGAGATTAAGTAGGATTAGGAAAGTACATAGAATTCGTCGAGAACATAACATAGCTCGAAACGCCGGAACTTCGTTCTTGCGAGCAGGTGTATATTTTAGAAGACCATTTATTTTTAAATGATTAAATATAGTATTGTTAAAGTATGTTTTAGATAAAACTTCATGTTGAGAGCATTTATCGTCAATTTGGAGATTAAGTAGGATTAGGAAAGTACATAGAATTCGTCGAGAACATAACATAGCTCGAAACGCCGGAACTTCGTTCTTGCGAGCAGGTGTATATTTTAGAAGACCATTTATTTTTAAATGATTAAATATAGTATTGTTAAAGTATGTTTTAGATAAAACTTCATGTTGAGAGCATTTATCGTCAATTTGGAGATTAAGTAGGATTAGGAAAGTACATAGAATTCGTCGAGAACATAACATAGCTCGAAACGCCGGAACTTCGTTCTTGCGAGCAGGTGTATATTTTAGAAGACCATTTATTTTTAAATGATTAAATATAGTATTGTTAAAGTATGTTTTAGATAAAACTTCATGTTGAGAGCATTTATCGTCAATTTGGAGATTAAGTAGGATTAGGAAAGTACATAGAATTCGTCGAGAACATAACATAGCTCGAAACGCCGGAACTTCGTTCTTGCGAGCAGGTGTATATTTTAGAAGACCATTTATTTTTAAATGATTAAATATAGTATTGTTAAAGTATGTTTTAGATAAAACTTCATGTTGAGAGCATTTATCGTCAATTTGGAGATTAAGTAGGATTAGGAAAGTACATAGAATTCGTCGAGAACATAACATAGCTCGAAACGCCGGAACTTCGTTCTTGCGAGCAGGTGTATATTTTAGAAGACCATTTATTTTTAAATGATTAAATATAGTATTGTTAAAGTATGTTTTAGATAAAACTTCATGTTGAGAGCATTTATCGTCAATTTGGAGATTAAGTAGGATTAGGAAAGTACATAGAATTCGTCGAGAACATAACATAGCTCGAAACGCCGGAACTTCGTTCTTGCGAGCAGGTGTATATTTTAGAAGACCATTTATTTTTAAATGATTAAATATAGTATTGTTAAAGTATGTTTTAGATAAAACTTCATGTTGAGAGCATTTATCGTCAATTTGGAGATTAAGTAGGATTAGGAAAGTACATAGAATTCGTCGAGAACATAACATAGCTCGAAACGCCGGAACTTCGTTCTTGCGAGCAGGTGTATATTTTAGAAGACCATTTATTTTTAAATGATTAAATATAGTATTGTTAAAGTATGTTTTAGATAAAACTTCATGTTGAGAGCATTTATCGTCAATTTGGAGATTAAGTAGGATTAGGAAAGTACATAGAATTCGTCGAGAACATAACATAGCTCGAAACGCCGGAACTTCGTTCTTGCGAGCAGGTGTATATTTTAGAAGACCATTTATTTTTAAATGATTAAATATAGTATTGTTAAAGTATGTTTTAGATAAAACTTCATGTTGAGAGCATTTATCGTCAATTTGGAGATTAAGTAGGATTAGGAAAGTACATAGAATTCGTCGAGAACATAACATAGCTCGAAACGCCGGAACTTCGTTCTTGCGAGCAGGTGTATATTTTAGAAGACCATTTATTTTTAAATGATTAAATATAGTATTGTTAAAGTATGTTTTAGATAAAACTTCATGTTGAGAGCATTTATCGTCAATTTGGAGATTAAGTAGGATTAGGAAAGTACATAGAATTCGTCGAGAACATAACATAGCTCGAAACGCCGGAACTTCGTTCTTGCGAGCAGGTGTATATTTTAGAAGACCATTTATTTTTAAATGATTAAATATAGTATTGTTAAAGTATGTTTTAGATAAAACTTCATGTTGAGAGCATTTATCGTCAATTTGGAGATTAAGTAGGATTAGGAAAGTACATAGAATTCGTCGAGAACATAACATAGCTCGAAACGCCGGAACTTCGTTCTTGCGAGCAGGTGTATATTTCTTAATGAAACTGAAGGTATATTATTATATTCTCTTTACAAGTAAAACAATGGTAGAGAAGCGTCACTAATGGGACGATTTGTTCCTCCTATTTGCTCAGGGAGAGAAAAGAGTGGTACAATTTGTCATCTGGTACCAGAAGAACAAAGCTTAAAGGATCCAGGATCTTTCGGCGTATTAATATTAAATTGTTAGAGCATCATTCCTAATGTTCTCATAAATGAAGATCCCGACTGATTTATGTGGGAACCGAAGCAATCGGACATCAACGTCGATGAAATATTTCTTTTAGGATTTTCTTTCTCCTCGATAAAAATTGGATTCCAAATTCGTGCGAGGTTTTATTTCCAGAAAAAAAATAAAATTAGTAAGAAAATATAGTTTTTGTCAAAATGAAGAAAGATAATTATTCAAAATAATTATTTTTATTTTAAATTTATATATTTTTTAACATCGCGGTGTCACGTCGATTGTTATTACATGTAAGCATAATGTTTATTCTGGCGCCCCAGATTCTTGATTTCGAAACAGAAATAGAATATACTCCATGGAGCTCAGATAACGTGAATGAAGGAGCGTAAGATGAGGAACATTACATAAAAATGGGGAGAATCAGTAGGTAGGAAAAGGAGAATACCAACAAGGGTTAGGGTATTTGGGGTTGCACACCCGTAATCGTACTGGCGTATGTAAGCTGTACAAAGCTCATTTTTAAAAAAAATAGTATTTTGATAAGATTAACTTTTTTTAGTTCTAAGCTGAATCACTTATAATGGGTTATACGTTTATTGGTGCAAAAAATATCGCCAAAAGGCAAATGTACAATTTATTTAGATTCTTAGACTCCGCTCGGTTTGTTGCTGGTTGGTTTTTTAGCAATCTAAAGAAGCTGCAGCAATGTATCCCATTTGATTTTTTGTAGGAGAAAATGAGTTCACTGCTCCGTGCAATATGTGGTAAATTCCTATTACTGCCACCATAAGAGAAAATCAAGAATTAAAATGGCGCTAGCGGATACTGCTCTCCGCATCCCTTCTCACTTCCTTCTTCTAACACAGAACGGCTAAATTGACCTGTCAAAATGTTCTAAATCTTCCTATACCAATCGCTGCTTTATGGGAAAACTTTTCACGTGTTGTTATAATACGAAATGTGACTAAATATTTGGAGAACTTTTTTGGGATAGATGGATAGTATTATCCTTTTACATCTAGTATTTATAATTGTTAAAATCATATTGTTAAAATTCAGTCATATTAATTAAAAAATTTAAAAATTACACTGGACAAAAGTCTTCATCCTACTGTTAACATAAAAATGTCTCCTCTTTTTAATTTGATAAAATAACTGTAATTTTTTCAAACCCTCTTTTTATCATTTATCGTACACTTTGTGCAATACTACTTGAAAACATTACTCTATGACTACCGGTTTTGGAATAACCATTCAATCATCTAGTCAAATGTAAACTAGCAGACTCTAATAGTAGTCTACATTTGACCTGATAATGGAATGGTTATTCCGAAATCGGTAGTCATGAAGTAGTGTTTTTAACTACTATTACACAGAGTGAACGATGAATGATAAGGAGTATTATATTACAATACCATAAGTAAACTATGCTGAAAATTTACAAAATAAGTTTTTTTTCATATAAACATTTCGCGGAAGTAATTGGTATTTTCAACCTAACTTATCGTTTGAGGTAGCTTCTCAATTAAAAAAATGTATCCAAAACTAATATATAATGTAAAGGTGCCCACTATTTGTTGAACTCACAAGGAATTTAAAAGAAATATATTCATTTAATGATTGCGAAAGTGTATCAAGATGTAAATAACAAACAAATAAATAGAGACATATGCTATTACAAAATTGTAATGGGAAAAAATAATAAATCTAAATAGGATTACGGTTTAGGAAAATATAAAGTGAAGTCCTTCCGGTCCGAAGAGCAACTCATTCGCTTCCTTAATCCTTCGTGGAGCCGGGGTAGGGGTACGTTTTCATATTTTCCAGCATAAAAAACAATCCCGCCGACCACTGAAGAGAGCCTTGAGAGATTACCCTTCGACTTCTTGAAAACTTTCTGTGTTTATGTAAAATTATACTTTTATATTGCGACAAAGTGGTTTTCTCGAATTCAGGTCTGATAAGTGGGGAGGATAAATCCGTCCACTCCCGTGGAGTATTCTGAAGGACCACTCGGAATTGATTTATATTCATGGCAACATTCGGGGCCAAAGTTTCATCCCTTTTTGAATACCTGATGCTTTAATACATTTATTTGATAATCTGGCAGGTAAACTTTCGAGATTTATTGAACTTTGGGATTTATGTATTTTTATCTGATTTCCAAATATTTTCCTACGTTTAAAATTACATTTTGACGATTTACTGAAATTTTTGTCACGTTAAAATGAACAAATGCATATTCAAAAAAGGTACGCAATATTTACAATAAACGAAATTAAAAAAGTAGAAGCTATAAGAAATAATTTTTTTTAAATTTATTTTTCTTAAGCAAATTACAAAATCTGATATCTTTAAGAAATTTCCTGAATATAATAGAATGTTAATAGATGTAGACGGTAACAGTTTAAAAAATCATCTTTATCATAGGCTCTACGTGTAATTTTATTTTTTACCGTTATTTTGACTACCCGTAGACGAAACGTTTGCATGAGGTAGAAAATTACATTCAAGGAGCCTTTTTGACAGAAGATCATTTTTTTACGTATGGTATTGTAATGAATTTTTCTACATACATGCGTGTGAGTTTAAGGTGAACATTAAATAATATAAATTTAAATTTAAATATATTGACTTACTAATTAATTGGTTTGTAAAACGGTTTTGAGAAAATTATTTGCAAATTAATAAAACATATTTGGATTAGTGCTGTAACAATAAAGAAAAATTATGTATAATCCTTTGATAAATTTTTAACCAAATAAATAATGAATAAATAAATCATAACATTTGTGTGGTTTAAATTGAAACGGATGAAATCACGATATAATTTAATACCTTAGTCTCTATTGTGCAGGATTTGCAAAAACCTCCCCTCCTCCAATATCATTCCCTTCTTAGTAAGGCTCCAGTTCACCATATGCGCTCGAGTGGTTCCATCTAACGTAACATATGCGGACGCTCACGGTCCTGGTAGATGGCAGCGGCTGTCCTTGGAAGGGTGAGTGTCCTTGGGACTCCTAACATTTCCCATTTCTCATTGTAGAGACAAGACTAACTTTTCAAAAACGTAGTGCATTAAAAAATGTGAGGAATAAAGTATTTCACATTACGATTTAAATATTCTATCATAGATTTTATCATAGATGCAATAGATAAATATGAAATATTGAAAAAATCAGCACAGTATTTTTTTTAAGGATAATATATTATATTTTGATTAATATAAAAATGACAAGAAATTCACAACCTCAAAACAATTAAAAAATGAGAATAAATAATGTTTGGAAAACAAAATTATTTATTTTATTTACAAAAATATGTTTATCCACAGTCGACCAGGAAATAATAGTTTTTCCATAACCGGTAGTCGTGAAATAGAGTTTTGAAGTGGTATTTTATTAAGTAAAACATGAGTGATTAAAATAGCGCTATGCAAATCCTTTGTTTATTTTCATAGTTAAACGTATATTGTTACTATTTTTAAAGTCATATGCTATATGTGCTTATTTTTGTGGTTATGCGTGATTTAATTGAAAAATTTGAAATAAAAAATAATGTCAAACGTAAAAATCATCTGAAAATAAAAAAAAATCAAGCAATTGACGCTAGTCAAGAGTTTGTTACGATGCTTTAATGAAATTATAATTTAAAATAACTACAAACACTTTCATGGGGGAGAAAATAATATCAGACATTTTCAGAATTTTCGTACAAAGATTGCGAGAAAAAGCGAAGGGGTTAAATTTCTAGAAGGAAATTTTCCAACTGAGGGGGATTACATGAGATCTGTTTATCATCGTAAATCAAAATAGGGGTGAGAATCCCTTTGGAAAGCGACTCTGTCAATGTTTTTTCGAGCATTGCATCCGTTTATATAAAATATTACATTTATTTTCTAGTATTGTTATGACATAATTAAATATTAAGTACATAAATTAATCATTTATGTTATAACTTTATTATATATATATATATATATATATATATATATATATATATATATATATATATATATATATATATAAATATATATATATAAATATATTTGTATATATATATATATATATATATATATATATATATATATATATATATATATATATATATATATATATATATATATATATATATATATTTATATATATATAAATATATATATTTGTATATATATATATATATATATATATATATATATATATATATATATATATATATATATATATATATATATATATATATATATTGTATATATATATATATATATATATATATATATATTTATATATATATATATATATATATATATATATATATATATATATATATATATATATATATATATATATATATATATATATATATATATATATATATATATATATATATATATATGTATATATAAACATTTTAATAGGAAAAAATAGAAAGAAAATAAATGGAAGTTTATTTGCTAAAACAGTTGATATTGTTTGGTAATGACTGTTGTAAGATTTATTTAATGATTAATTATTTTACTGAAAAACTGGTTATCCCAGGATATGATCATTGAAGGCCTGTTTAAGTTGTAACTCCTGAATTTTGTTTTGAAAAACATTTCTTTGGTTTTTATGCCATCTTACAAATTAAAAAAATACTAAAATGTCATATTTATCTCACTACAACAATATGAAATATATATTCAAGATAGTATATACCTAAATTAACATGTGTGTGTGTTTTACATTCTTAACAAAATGTTCTTTTAATTTTCAATGTCATGACGTTATGTAGACAATAATTCACGCAAATACTCCACAAAAATAACCGATTAGGAAAATAAGTAACACATTTTTTTAAAAATTGAACGACTAATAAACCCAATTTTAACCAAAAGAAACCTTTGCTACTTGTATTTCCAAAAGCCTTAGAATTATTTATGGGTACAATAATGTTAACGGACTGAAATAATTAATTATACTTAAAAGTATTCTTTAGGCGCTAACAGCGTTTCTTACGTGAGGAACTTTTTTGTTAAGTGTTACTAATCCTACTGTAGATTGATGAGGTCGATGGTCATTAAATCCTGAAAAACTGAACGCTTTCATTATTTACATTTCAGTTGAAATATTTAATTGAGATATCCCGATACACCAACTGAGAAAAATATATGTATTCATTAAAATAATCTAGGTTTCTCTTTTTCTCTGACAAATATTTTTACCTGTTTATTTTTTTTGGCTGAATATTTCGGGGAACAAAGGACAATGTCATATTATTATGCATGGTTTTAAGAGAAAAGATAACTGAAACAAAGGATCAAGTGAAGGATAAGTGAGTATGTATAATAGAATTAAACGACCACCTTTTGTGGAACGGTCCCAATAAAACCGACCGTCAACGCGTCATGCTTCTGCTCCGGGTCTCGTCTGACGGCTGATTGTCAAAAGGAAAAATAGTTTTTTTTTAAAAAAAAAAAACAACATGCCAGGTAAAATTTCAGCAAATATGTTTATCGCATAATAATGCATTTTTTTTAAAGCAGAAGAGAATGAAAAATATAAGCATGTCATCACAACACCCAGGATGACTGAAAAAAAATCTCCTGGTAAACTACAAAGATAAATTTGTTGAAAAAATGGAGATTCTTAATTATAACTGTTTTAAATTTAATATTTTTTAAATTTAAACTAATAAATAATTACGTTAGAAAACTAATGAAAACATTTTTCTTAAATAATTACTGAATTCGTGAAAAATCAAGTTACACAAATTACAAAAAGAAACATATTAAAGGATTAATATAATTTTGAATAAGCTTCCAACTAACGGCAAGGTTTTATTAATACCGGTAACCTTTAATAAGGCATGGATTATCATATTGCTTAGTGGATCGTGAAGGTGAAGTGCCGGGGGAAATACGATTTCCAAAAATAAGCCTTTTTACGAATAAACAAAGTGCTTGTCTCGATCATCAAGATAGTCAGTACGGGTCCTTACGCGGGCCAAATGAGGCATTAAAATTTCAGCAACGTACCCTCCAGCGTATAAGTTAAAAGTTGTCTTCATAAGGTCCCAATCTACCGGCTAGATCTTAGACCATTTCCTTTTTATCTGTTTTTCTATCTCTCCGCTCCACCGTTTCCTGCGCTCCTGGTACCCGGCCCCCGCCCACCCCCGGCGCCCCCCTCCCCCAGCCGCGATACTGGAAGTCAGACACGAGAGAACTAGCGGGGTTAAGGTGCTATTGCATACTGAATGGGTCATAAAAATATTCACTGCTTTACGTGTTATTGTCTTATAGGGCAACAAGACCGAGGCTAATATAACCAAAACTGTTTTAGAACACACACGTGGAACTTCTTCACTATTCTCTCAGTAACGAGCACAAGCTGCAAGAAATAAACTTTATATTAAAGCAAACCTTCAAAAAATGTGCGTCACAGTCGACGTCGACTCATTTACATATTGTTTCACATAAATATTTTCTGCCTCATTTTGAGTTGTTTTTTATTCATTCATGAGTACGAAATCACACATAAATAGTTGTATTTTAATAGAAACTCATAATTATTCTGGTTTACACAAAGGCATTTTATAAATTTGTAATATATAAAAATATGCACAGAGAAGTAAGTATCAAAGTTTTCAAAGTATTTATAATATCGAAAATGTAATATTTTTTTTTCTTTTTAGAGAATTGTCGTACGTAATTTATATCATGACCAAAAAAATCCTTTTAAAAAATAGCATAATGTCATAATCATGATTTCTAAGGTTATTTTTGGATCATCAGGGTGTGAATGTAACTTTTCGTAGTTTTACTAACGTTCGGCCACCACTTCAAAGGCCAGCTTCAAAAAATATATATCACAAATTTCCAGAAAAAAAATGTGAACAGGGATAAAATAATCATTTCTCACTTATAAAAACAGCGTATTCAGAACATTTCATTCTAGAAGTTCTTGTGAAATCCGAACAGTTCAATTTCTTACATTATTTAGCCGAGCAAATGTTTAGATGAATGAAATTCTAGACTAAATGCTTTAATTTTACAATAGTAGGTTAAGAGAAGTTGGAGTTTTTAATGTTCAATGTTTTGCTTTAGTTTCATACGCTTTTCTTGTGGTGTACGTAATTGTCCTTGTACGTATTTTCCTGTAAGCATTTACGAATTTCCAATTTGTTTCGGCAGTGGCTAAGTTTGATTTTTGAATAGCCTTTATTTTTTATTCATTAAGTGTTGGTTTTTAAAATTAAATATATTAAATTTATTTATCACAAGTAGCTTTTCACGCTTCAGTAGTATTTTTCCTAATGTATATTAGTTAATGGCATCAAAATTTTGTCATCAAATTACATTATCAACGAATTTTTAATTTTTGAAGTGTTTGATTTTATACTTTATATGACAGATAAAAAAGAACGTCACTCATCATTTGCGTAAAGTTCGTTTGGAAGGCAAACTACATACGTACTCGTAAGTTGGGAATTTGGCGCGAGACGGGACCATAAAAAGCCATTTAAAATAAAAGTAAATGTCTAGTGGGCAATGGGAGAAATTTACGACCGATACCTCCTTCCATTCGGGCTCCTTTGCATCTTTCACAAGTTCAGCGGGGATGTTATTCCGAACACGATTTTTTCATTCCACCCCTATGGCCCTGTCGCGCCCTTTACCGGGAAGGGCAATATGTAAGTTTATCTCAATCTATCTTTATTTCTTTATTTTACCCTTGTCTCCCTTCGCCTTATCCCGCAGGTATATCTTCATGCTGTAGCCCCATACGTGCTACGTGGTGAGGTTTGGGAAAAACTGCTAAATAAATTATCTTATTTGCCGTTTTGACGGCAAATGTATTAAGAAGAATTTACTGTCACCTTAAGCCTCGCCGCTAGCTAAGCGAACAAGTAACTATGAAATATGTCGATCTGCGACCTGAACATCGCCATCGAGCGTACGAAGACAATACCTACTTTATCGTATTTTGTCGAACGATTATTTTCACACTTTAAACTCCTTGAGCGGTTTCTTATAAAATCAACACTAAATCTCACATTTTTATGGATTTTATATTATTTTTAACTTTAATATAGTCAACTTCTAACTCGAAACAAATAGCTATTTTTATTAAGTAAAAACAAACTAAGAAACAGAAAATATTAAAAGGTCCCATGTCACAGCTATGGTTAAATTACTAAATAAAGTTTAAAAAAATATGGACAGTAAAAAATTAAATCGGTATGATGAATCATTCATTAAATTACAATGTTAGAAATCAATCCACTCAGTATTATAATTATTCAATTGCTACATTTAAACTTATTTACTTACTTATAACCCTTATTCGCACCCAATGGTGAATAGGGCACCGCATCGAATTGACGCAGTATTATCTTGATCATTACTTGCATGAAGGCAAGGTGATCACTCTTGCGCTTCAGGAACCAGTCCAGGGTAATATTAAATAAATATTACAGTGTAAAATCACTAATATTTATTTTCACCCCCCCTGGGAATCGAACCCGGGACCGAGTACGGTAGCTTAACACGCTGACCATTACACCACGGAGGCGGACAAAAAAATAACATTTAAACAACTGCATGACATGTTAAAGAATACCCACCTATGTAATTGTGTGTCTTGTACTAATAGTACACAGTTACGTCTTTTCTGAATTATTACACAAAACTATTGTCGTAATAATATTTTCAGATTCATAATGTTGGTGAGTTTATTACACTCGTTAGGTTATTAAATCGGATATTTAATAATGTACAAGTTTATGATGTCAAAGTTTATGTATTTTATGAGTATAATATTATGTGAGATTTATTTTCAGTTCTACAGTATTTAGTGAAAATATGTAAATGAAATTTGGTTGAAATAATGACAAATTCTTACAAAAGTTATGGTTTATTAAAATATTTCTTTCAAAGTATGTCAAAAATTATGTTACAATATCATTACAAGTGAATATAATTATTGAATTTTTATTTATATCCCATACCTCAAATTTTTATTTGATTAAATATGAATATCATTGATTCAACAAAGAAAAATTAATTTATATGGAAATGTGAAAGTTTATGTGTTTACAGGGGATAAAACCTGTCATTGGGTATTTTAATTTAAAAAAAAAACTGTATTATATTCACTATTCTAATAACCACTTTACTCAAATTGATTTACTTCAAACTTCAACGGTGACATCTATGTTTAAATAATTTTATCTAAAAGAAACCATTTTTCCTAATAAGTTGACTTTATATTCAACAAAGGTATCAATAAAAATCAAATATTCATAATTTATTTTAGATAATATTCAGCTTGTATGACTATAAAAGTATATTTGGCTAATATGAGAAGAAGAACAGAAAGAGGACGACCGAAAAAGACTTGACACGTTCAGATCAATTGGAACCTAAAATCTGGTGTTGGAACCTAAAATCTGCGCAATCGGAGAGCATGTACCACCAGATGTATGGATATGAAGGAAGCTAGGAGTGCAGGACGGAATAGTGTGGCGTTCCATCCTGTCTTCCTACCCATGCAGAGAAATGGCTTGATGGTAGTAGTAGTATATTATATCAAAAGAAGCATAGTTTTTTTCCTCTTTTATTTATTACAATATTTTTTATATTTAGATATTCACACTTAATTTACAAATTTTTAACTTTTTTCACTTTTATCACTTTTTAAAGTACATATCTTACTTATATCGGCAGCGCCTTGTCTTCCTTCAAGATACTTAACACTCACATATATATTTTTTATTGAAAATTGTACATTTACGTATAATGAAAAAATGCAATACAGACAAAAAATAGAAAGTGAGAGAAAATTTGAATAGTTATTTTTCTAAAGTAGCGTGTTGACTGCCACTCATCCTTTCCGTAAGCAATCAATTTATCAAAATCTGTCTTAAAATTTACATTTTTATGGGTAAAAGAAACCCTCTTTTCTCATGACGTCATCAGATTTTCTCAATTATGGTAAATACGAAGACTTTAAATAATGATAATCTACTGCTGTAAAAGTTTCATCAAATTTATTTTAACATTTCTGAATTAAAAAGTCCGTTTTCAGAAATGTTACTGTCATCTCAAATATCGACACGTGTATTAAATTGTTATATTACAGTTTACATGATAAGGTTTTTTTAATGATAAAATAATACAATAAATAGACAAATTTTACTGCAGTTATTTTTGAAAAATCTTTAATTATTATTAAAAATAAAGTTAAAATTTAAAATATGTATTTATTTGCAAGATTTATTACTTGATAGTGAAAAATTTCTTAGAATACATATATTTCAACAGAATGTTATTTTCAATATGGTACACATATGTTTTAAAAAAACACAATATTTTACGTACACAAAAGAAACGTCAAAATACTTTCAAAATAAATATTTGAACTTTATTCATCAATCTCCCTACACAAAAATGCAAAAATGGCCCTAGTTTCAGAACAATTTTTTTTTCTCAAAACGTAACAAACCTAATAGACTGTCCAGACCTTTTTACTTTTAATTTTATTGCTCCATCGAGATGGATTAGACATACCAAATTACTTCGTACTGCAGAGTACTAGGTACACAGAGCCATCAACTATGCACCCATTAATCGTACCAAGACCTCTTTTAATCAACATACTAATGACACCTTAACCATATTTAAGTAATTTTATACAAGCAAATGCCTGAGCCAGAAACTATTTATGGTTTTAGTTTTAGAGAATTTTTTTCATTTTTTAAAAACATTTGAAATCGTAATTTTCACCAGTTAAATACTGAGTTTATTTAAATTGTTTATTTCGTTAAAATTTTAATTCATTGAATGCTGGACAAACAAATCGTTAAAAATCTCTTTTAAAAAAAATCAATACGTAAATTCAGAAAATAAAATATTCAATTGATCAAAATATTATTAAGGTAAATTATTATATTATACAATGTGAACCTAATATTTCTAATATTTTAATTTTTCTTTTTACTATACAATGTGGATACAATGTACCATTTATGTATGTAAAAAAAATGCATGTATTGTACAATTGGAAACATGCATTGACTCTTCAAAATATCTTAAAATGCGAAAAATAATCGAGACATTAATCTGATCAATGAATATTGGGTAAAACATTACATGCAATTTAAATTTGATTAACTCTGTTAAGTTTTGAGATAAAAGCTTCTTAATGGAGTCGTTCCCCTTATTAGAAAACAAAGGTCGGGCTCGTGACAGAGATGTGAGCCCCAACCGTTAGCCGGCCACCGGAAATATATTTACGTCTTCCCACTGAATACTCGGGAATGATTTTTATTCCCCTCTCCACGCGTGCCACCAGCCACCATAAATCACTCGGGCACACAATAAATGTATTTTCCAATGTGCTCCCACTTTTCCGAACTTCCCGAGATGGACGGCTTAACTCTTGAGTTATTCGGGGCGGCGAACGATATTTTAACAAGTCCCGAATGTGGAACGGCGGTACCTTACACAGGGTAATTATAAAAGATTCGGAGATTTGCATAATTCCACGCACGAAGGGCCCGCTAGTCTCCTAGCCGCGTAGCTTCACGGCCGCCGGAACTACCGACCCATCGTTAACTTCTCCCGATTCGCTTTCCTACCATGTAAATTGTAAATTGTTAACGAATTCCTTCACCCCGAGATGCGTACGGCCGATAAGGCCCGATTGATTTGTGGTTAGTGGTTACGGCATTATTTGTTTGTTCGCCGTTTTCATTTCGGAAAGGTTGAGTCATTTGTCAGACATTAAAATTTAAATCGAGCTCCGTAGCGAGAGACTTTAAACTTTAACGTTATCTTCACTCGCTAAAAAATTGTTGTTACCAAAAAACAAAGGCTCTTAATTATTAATTTACTATGGGAGTCTATCCGATAGCGCGCTACGACGGTATTATAATTTTAGTAGTCATTGGAAATATTAAACATGTAGTGTGGAAGGAGATCAAATCTATTTAATATTGTATTTCTATCGCGTCGGAAAATAATGTTTTATACTAATTATTCATTTAATTACAAATGACAATGAATAATTGGATGTAAATTTGAATTTTTATTTAACTAGGATTAGTTAAATAAAGTATTATTTTTAGTAATTAGATGTGCTATTTTAATTATAATGTATCTTATAAGTGCATTTAAGGAAGAAGAAAAGTTATTAATAAAAGAGAAAATAAACATGTTGCTTATAATAAAGATAATACATGATATTACGATATGAATGATTTATGTTACTTCCACAAATAAAATGAGAGTGATCAAAATGTATAAATTTTTCATGAAAATCCTTTCTTATCATCTAATATATTCTTTCTATTCATACCTAATGGTGCATAGGGTACCTTATCATATCGATACGGTTTTATCTTATTCATTCATCAGTTATCTACTAATGTAGCATATACTATATATGCTACATTAGTAGTAGCATATATTATGCAATTGAAGGAGTTGAGAATAAAAGACATATCTAGTATGTGAGAAGAAAAAAATAGCAGTTACACCTTGTAGTTGATTATACAAACACCTGGGAAATTCCTAGTTTCTTACATTTGAAACTTTTATTTTTCTTTTTCCATACGTAAATCTATAAAATACTTCCTTATTTCTGTTTTTAACACCAAAATATAATAATGAATAAAGTATCGCATATTAGACAGCAGAATTATAAGAAAAAAATTGAAATGTTTTGAAGCAAAGATTGTATTGAGATCCTTGAGAGTGAAACAATACAAGTCGGTACAGTTGTAATCAGGACGTTTGTGACTGTTTGACCCAGATATTCTGTCTATTTAATTGCAATCCCCGAAAGTTTTGCTAATGATGTTTCGGTTCCAACACTTGAACCTCTTCAGGGCACTGCAACCCCTCGAACGTACAACATACAACAACCCCCCTCTAGCCTTTACGTAAATGTTGTGCTTTAAGGTAACTTCAATCTTAATGTTTGCTCAGGTTCTGAGAACTTCGCTTTAACTTTGTTCGAAATTACAATGCACTTCATATTTATTTTCATGTTAGCTGTAACAAGCACAAAACTGAATTTAATCTCAAAAGTTCACTCTTAAACAATTATTACTAGAAAACAAAATAAATGTATTCAATGTGGCGAAGTTAATGTCAAAACTATTTTTATATTTGTTTATGTATCTAATTATAAAGATAAGTTTTAAGCCTATTTTGCGGAATCTTTTCAGTAATAATAACAACTACAAGGGTTAAAAAGGAAAAACAGTAGGCAAACCTCATTTTGAACGTACAAATAATTGCTACATCAATTGTTCTAAATGCTATCAAAATATGATAACTTGATGGAATATTTTTTTAATTAATTTTTTTGTTGTTGCCAAATTTGAGGGAAAATAAAGGAAAGTAACATTTGATAGTACTTTCATTTATAGATTTTGATGATTTGATGATACTAAAAAAATCTAAATAACTTAAGTTACAAAATTTTTGTTTTAAAACATGTTTATTTCATTTTTATATGTACTCTTATGTAAAATTAATCTTTAACTATTGTTCAAAATATTTCATATGAAAGTTTACTACGTATCAAGCACGTGTTTACCATCACTTCGATACGGGAAACGAAAAAACTAGATGTTCAAATATACAACATTACCTTTAAAAAAACATTTTATCAAATATGATTTAGCAGAATTAAATTTTGGAACCAAATAATTTTTGGTCATTTATTGGACATTTTTTTGTGGAACTACATTTAAAAAATAATGATTTACCTCTTTTGAGGTGTATCAAATTAATAAATCAAATTAAAGGTAGATAAATATTATTATTTTTCATAGCCAAAGCCTTATTTTATTTCAATCACAAATGGAAAGAAGTTGAACCTGTATCCGCAGCATTAAAAGTCACCTGAGAAACACTTGGCTCTTTCTACCAGCAAAAGTTGTCCGCCCCTCCCCGCGGCGGGCGGTACAACCGGCTACCCCCTCTCCGCGGCACATACACCTTTCTCGCTCACTCCCTATGAACATAAACTTTCAGGCGCTGAATGCAAGTCGAGTCTGGACTGCAGCGAAAACCAAATCCCGAAAACGACGCAAACAAAATAGACGTTAATGCCGTCGAGCGGAGGGAGGATTTTCCGTTATTTCACCCTCGTCGGTTGGGACCGTTTTGTTGCCGCGCCACAGTGTAGACATCTACGGGCGTAGACGGTTGAACGTTGGACTAAGCCTGGCTTTGAGTTCAGTATTGCGAACACATGTTGTCGGACGGACGGGTCGGGCGACAAGAGATAAGAGAGCCGGCTGCGATCGCGAACTAAAAACTTCGAAATCGTCGATGTCACACGATGTGAAACACAAACTTTTGTTAGTATTATTTTATGTTTGGTGTTTTGCACACGCGTAACTTACAGGTAGTTTGAAATCGATTTAAAAAACAAATTCAATTAAGCAATATAGTTTTGAAGTAATCAAATGCTTAATTTTTTAATTAAAACTTATTATCTAATACTATTAACGAGTAAATTTATGATCTAATAATTTTCAGCCGCTTCAACATAATTGATTTATAATTACCAAGTGGTTTAATGTCTTGGTTGAATGGTAAATATAATTTATAAATACGATGAACGATAAAAGTCGACCCTTGTATGGTGAAGGGGATGCCTTCGTTGTGATAAGGGATGAAGGTAATCTTTTCATAAAGCTTGTAATAAGAGGAGATTTTCCCGATTTAAAGAGTTTTGTGGATTGAAGGATCAGAGTAAAAAGGATCTCTTAAAGCAACCGCATAATTAAAGCTCTTTTTATATTACTTGATGAAATGCCAACTTAACGTTTTAGACGAGGGAAAGGTTAATAAAATTTTATTTGTTTTTTTTTTTTGTATTATTAATGCTGAGGCGGTAATTTTATTTATTGTTTTTTCGTTAAAACTATAGTAAAAATACACATTTTTTTCCAAAATAATATGTAATATGTAAAAAAAAAAATTCATCACTATTCAAAAATGGAAATAAAATCAAATTCCAGTGTCAAGTGTGGTTATAATTTTGTTTTAAATTGTTTAATTTCCATTGACTTTAAAAACATGGAAATAAGAAAAAAAGTAATGTAAAGTATTACGATATTTTATTAATTGTTAATATCAATAAAGGTATTTTTGTGTCATTCGTATTCAATACACTTATATGCAAATAAAAAAATGAGTCGATCGTAAATAAATATATGTAAAAAAATCAGAAACACAAAATTATTGTATTTTTTTACATTTAATTCAATTTTTTGTTATAGGCAAACAATAAAATTATATGTGTTTTTATTTTTTTTACCATTTCTTACGATTTAAGTCAGTTAGAATAAATAAACTTTAAATAACTGTTGCAATATTTTTTTTCTAAAACAACAGTGTTTTTAATAGATTTATATTATCCACTGACACTTCGTGATGGAATTGCATTTTTGATTTATTATTAGATTAAAACCAATATTTTTAGCTTTTCCACTTTTTTATTTGACCAGCGACCGGGTTTCGTCGTTACCGACATGTCTGATGATGTCGGTAACGACGAAACCCGGTCGCTGGTCAAATAAAAAAGTGGAAAAGCTAAAAATATTGGTTTTAATCTAATAATATATTAACAGTGTTTTTTATCTAAAAATACCTACGCAGTATAGACTGAGCATTGCTCGGCTATAAAGGTAACAAATAATTAATCTGTTTGAACTGGAACAGACACACCGGACATGAAAATGCAATTTTCACAAACTAGTAGGCGAATCAGAGAGTATCACGTTATCAAACCTAAAGCTACAACCAAAATACATATTTTTTTAGATATTAATTGAAAATGCTTTTTTGAATATGAAGTTTCATTTTTAAAATTTGTAATTTATCATTTTCCCATTATAAGAAATTTTATATTTTATGAATTAATATTACATTTTCATTAATTTATTGAAAGAGTCATATTAATCATTATTTTTTCTACTCGAAAAATATTTGTTTATTGACGTTTGTTACATTTTGTTATTTATATTATTAAAATATTTGATGATCATCCATTTTTTTTTCAATAAAAATCAACTTTAAAAAAAAAAATCATTTGGGAATAAAAACACTAAATCAAATTGTAATCAATTGATTTTGACAAAGTTATTTAATCTGCCCAGTTTCAATAACGCAGTGTTTAGCGAAAGCGTTACATTTAAGCCTTAAATCACGCACAACCTCTAATTTATTTGTTCGCATGAATTTCAAACAAAAGCTCGTGATCTGTGTTAAATCGGTAATATGTTGACAAATTGCAAATTGATTTTCCTAACCGCTCATATCCGCGACAGTCGATTTTTTACCCGTTCCGATGGAACATTAATTGGAAATAATAATTGTTTTATGGCAGAGTCAAAAATAATGATTAATTGAAAAACGAGCGACAGGCGACGGCAACGTGGCTCACCATGCTGTTACGGCACCGGCGTCGGCGTCGGCGTCGCAGCCGTCGGTGCCGCGTCGATATCAATTTGTCAAAATTTTATTAATATTCATGACGAGCTGAAATATTTAATGCCAATTTTACTTGTTTCAGAGAACAAACAAGTAAAACAGCGTAAATAAATATTTAATTGAGGTATTTATTAAAACAGTAAAAAATCATTCAAGCCAGATTTATTATTTTTTTAAATCTAAGAATAGGAAACAAATGGAAAAGAACATGGGAATATTTTTTTTTTCATTATCTTATAATTTCAAATACGGAAAAAAGTACATTGACAGGCTTAATTGCTAAGAATCTTCCAACTCACAAAAATATACATTTCAATATTTAAAGATTTTGAATGATAAGGGTAATTTTGATTTTATTTTTTTATTTAACGTTTCGATTTCGTTTTTTTTTTAGTAATAAAAAAATGTAATTTTGTTCAGTGTAAACTATGGAGATCCTATTTTTACGCGGAAACCAAACAAGGAAAACTGAAGTGCATTAACTGAAAACAGAAAGAAAGACTGAAATCACGGTTCGCCACTTACCTGACTATCGAAGGGGATGAAATGTGTTGCGAGGGTGTTAGTCCTCCTCGAGGTTGTAAGGTAAAAGAGGTTAGAGCCTCCGCGCTAAGCCTCCAGCTAACAAAATGTGCGGAAAAATAAAACTGAAGGAGTGCAGTCAAACAAGTCAACCGACGGTGGACTCTTAAGTGAGCTGTCACGTCCCGAGTGCACTGTAGAGGGCGGCGTGACGCCGACGCCAACGTCATGCATTTGGAAGTTGTGGCTGGCGTTTCCGCTGTTCTGCTGCAGCTTCTGCTCCAAGTTTCCGGTGAGTTTCCGACCAACTTTCAGTGCGGTCACTAATATAAATGAATGAAGCTTTTAAGGGATGAGAACATAAGTAATTCATATCAGTACATCACCTCTTTGAATGTTATTTCCTTATGAATCTGAAAATATATTTATTTTACGAATTCCATCTCATTTTGTTAATTTTGAAATTCATTCAATAAGTATTTTTTTTATATAAGTATTTATGAAGTTCTGCAAAATTTTGAATTTTTGTGGTAAATGATCTGCTCCTGATTTAGAATATATAATATATTAAAAATAAGAGATACTAAATATGTTAAATTTAAATATAAAATAAATTTAATTTGTGCACAAGTGTTTAGTATAATTTTATAGTAATAAACCATAATTCGCATTAAAAATTGATGTAGTAATTGAATAAAGATTTTAAAATTATTTTGATATTATATTAGCTTTATAAATATAGATTATGTGTGTATGTGCATGTATTTTTGGCTCTGTTAAAAAAAAAATAGAAAAAGATTCAACAATTCATGAAAAGATGGTTCAATGAAGCACAACAAAATATATGACCGTAACTTTGTCACTCAAAAAGTAGTAAGTTCTCCTCTGAAAACAAAATAAAATCAAAAACGTTTCTCCCACCCAAAAAAAACCAAGTTAATTTATAGATATGAGTATTTTTTTATAAATTTGAGGATGTTTAAGATGGAACATTTTCAAAATAGTTAAGCAAAAGTTAGGGTGACTCGTTGAAATTAAATATCACTGACGTGACTTATTATAACCTACTGACTCAAGATAAATAAGTTATCTTTACTTCTGTTAAGCATTTAATACTTAAACCATAAACCAAAATGGCAGAAAATCACAAACGGAGAGAAAAATATGAATAGTAATTTCTTCAAACATTTGGATTACATTTTTACGCATAAAAAGTTACAACATAGATTTATGTAAATACGTATTTAGTGTTTGATATTATCATATTACGTTTGTGCGCTTGTAATTTAAATTACGAATTCCATAAAATTTATGTCCTGTCATAACTTCGGAAAAGTTAGTAAAAATTACATTTCAGTATAATAAACATTAAAATTGGAAGAAATGCCTACTGAAACATTTTCCCAAAAATCCAAAAGTTATCCAACTTCTTTGCCAAACAAACCGAGTGAGGTCAAAGTGACAGGCGACGGCTACGGAGGAAAAAAACATGTTTTCAAATTCTCAAAGTCTTCCCCTACTGAAATCAAGAATATTCTTTATTCAAAACTAATTTAAAGATGAAAAGAACGGAATCACCTTTTCCCGGTGAACAAAGCCTACCTTGACTCGCGAGATATCTAGAGCTATAAGCCATTATCGTCTCATTTCTTCTTCTCCAACTTGTAGCCTTTTGCAATTACAATATAAATGAAAAATGCCATGTTTCATATTTTTGTTGTGTTTATTCCGGGGGCGCTTTTCAACAGAGTTTGCAAAAGTAATTTCTGAATCTGGCAAACTGTTAAATTAAACGACCTTTCTGCATTCGGTTGCCTTCGCGACTTCTTTCATTCAAATCAGATTTTCTCGACTGAAAATATTCGAACCTTATTGTACTTGTGTTTTGAGTTCATAAAATAATTATTTTTATATTATTTTTTGACATCTCATCAAAGATGAAGAAGAATATGGAAGTCTGAGCATTTACGGGGCTGACGACCGTCATCGGCTGGTTTAAGTGATCACTTTACACACGTGTAACATTCACCAATTCTATCCATTATTGACAACCACACTACTCAAATTCTTGGAAGTTCTTTATAAATGAACCAATTTAGAAACCTTGTTCTTGAATCACTAGAATTTCACTAGAGACATCTATTGGTGAGATGTAAAGAAGCTTTTTATTAAGCAGCTCTTATATTAGTATGTGAGGTCCGAATCCTGGATTATAATCACACACATGAGAAACGCCAGAAAATACCATTTTCATTTTTATTATTTAAGCTTATAATTCTAGTGAAGTTCTAGTGATTCAAGAACAAGGTTTCTAAATTGGTTCATGTATAAAGAACTTCCAAGAATTTGAGTAGTGCGGTTGTCAATAATGGGTAGAATTGGTGAATGTTACACGTGTGTAAAGTGATCACTAAAACTAGCCGATGACGGTCGTCAGCCCCGTAAATGCCCAGACTTCCATATTCTTCTTCATCTTTGATGAGATGTCAAAAAATAATATAAAAATAACTCCTGTAATTGGAGATAATCCAAATTTTGTGAACAAGTATTTGGACACACTCAAAATGTTGTAAATAATTATTTGTATATTTTTACATTATTTCCTTAAAAGAAGATATTTTTATTAAAAATAATCAACATATTTGAATTTTTTAAATAAAAAAAAATGTTGAAATCTTTTTTTGCTGCGCAGGCATTTTTACAAACTTGAAATCCCAATTTACCAAATGGTGTCGACGTAAACTTTGTAACATTTCATAATTACTTATGATTTAAAAACATTGATCTAAGTTTTTAAAAATTCAGGATTAAAATCATTTCGTCTGTTCCGGGAAAGCAGTTGTTCCATCGACATGTGGTTTTAATGTAAAATCTTATGAATATTTTACATAAAAAACCCTTTGCTGACATAAGTGGTTGTGTGAGATGAAATGGGTCCATCAAATTCATGAGAGAAGACCGAGGATGACGAGGAGCTAGGTTTATGGAGAATTAACACAGCATTGGTTGTAGAATATAAAGTTAATAAAAGGATTATTTATTTATTTAAATTTGTAACGGTTTCTAAATTATGAATATTTGTGTACAACATTTTGAGTGTGTTCAAATACTTGTTCACAGAATCTGGATTATCTCCAATTACAGAAGTTATTTTCATTTTATTTATTGACATCTCATCAAAGTTGAAGAAGAATATGGAAGTCTGGGCATTTACGGGGCTGAAGACCGTCATAGGCTGGTTTAAGTGATTAAGTGAACTTTACACACGTGTAACATTCACCAATACTACCCATTATTGACAACCATACTACTCAAATTCTTGGAAGTTTTATATACATTAACCAATTTTGAAACATTATTCTTGAATCACTAGAACTTCACTACAGACGTCTATTTATGAGA
This sequence comes from Brachycentrus maculatus, assembly GCF_059751285.1. Taxonomy (NCBI): domain Eukaryota; kingdom Metazoa; phylum Arthropoda; class Insecta; order Trichoptera; family Brachycentridae; genus Brachycentrus; species Brachycentrus maculatus. The sequence goes on from NW_028281916.1 coordinate 57,519, forward strand.
TGAAAAAAAAGCTTTTTATTAAGCAGAAACTCTTTTATTAGTATGTGAGGTCCGAATCCTGGATTATAATCACACACAATATAATGTAAATGCCCAGACTTCCATATTCTTCTTCATCATTGATGAGATGTCAAAAAATAATTATTATTTGTGTTTTAATAATAATAAAAAATTGTATCACTTTTAATTACTTTAACCCCCCTGAAAATGGAACCCGTGACTACCAGTAAAGTAGCCAAATGTATTTACCTTTGGAGTGTTACAACACTATGGAGGTAGATGTACAAGACATTATATTAATAGCGCAATGCAGTAATTATTCAAGATTGTTATTGTATTTTTATCATTTCGTTCAATTTTTACTTAAATAAAGACTTTTTTAAGTGAGTCACGTATCTACATATAGTACGTACTTGATGGTACCTTAATCGTAAATTGTGAGTTCATTGTAAAAGGCTGCAGACACAAAGCTCGCAGACGATCAGGATAAGGCGATGCATAATTGAAACAACAGTTTGAAAGGGCGCTGAAAACTTCATGGCGAGGGTTAGCGTGAGTGGAGACCATTTCAGAGGGTCTATCCCTACTGCTACCAGTCTGTAGCAGCTAGAGACTACCCCCATACTGTTTTCTACCCTTTTACTATTGAATATCAATTAAACTGAGCCCATCGAAAATTGCCAATATAACATTGTGATAGACCTGAGGTAATACAAATATTAAAATTAATAAGTTATAAAAATCAATTTAATACTAATGTTTTATTTCAGTGAAACCGTCTTTTATACTAATATGGTTTTCGTGCAATTTTTCCATTCTAAATAATTTATGATAAAACTTATAAATATTTTTAATTGCATATTTTATTAGATACAAGATATGTGTTTTTTTATTATAAGAGCATTTCTCATTATTGTGCAAAAAAAATTAAAATCTACAAATAAACTATAAAATTATAAATAACTCACTTAATTGGTATTTTTATATATATCATCTTTAAACAATGTTGCATAATAATTTGGATTGAAAAGCTATCAAGAAATCGTAACACTAAAAAAAATATTATGCAAAAAACTGATAATTTCTGATTGGAAAGATCTGACTGCTCGCTACTGTGTATATATATATATATATATATATATATATATATATATATATATATATTTAAATAAATATATATATATATATATATATATATATATATATATATTGTATATATATATATATATATATTGTATATATATATATATATATATATATATATATATATATATATATATATATATATATATATATATATATATATATATATATATATATATATATATACAATATACAAAGGTTGCTTTGCCACATGTTCGATTTCATTAAGCCCCTACAATTATTATAACACTTTTAAATATCTATTCATTTTTATCGTTATGTGATAGTCTCCATTACTTACCTATATATCGAACAACCGTTGGTAAATGTAATCGACCGCAGAGAATATATTTTTTTAAAGTAAAAATTTGAAGAAAATTACAATCGTCAATATATCAGTAAGAATATAATCCCTTATAATATGCACCACACCTGACTCTGGGCAGTTTTTAATATTGGATTTTTGATTTTGAATTTACAATATTATTTAGAGAATATAAAGATAAATTTATCATTTATAAAGATTTTTACGACACCATATAACTGATTTATGATTCTATTGCATTTTGCAACAGCTTTCACATTAAACTTAGTAGAGTCATAATTCGTATTTCGTTTACTATAAAAATAACTTGATTCCGGAACTCTGCAAAATAAACAGCAATTTAATAAGTAAATATATTCTTCTACGAAGTTGCGTTACTTATGCGGTACGTTTGCTTAAACAAATGGATTTGAGAACCAAAGGTTCATGCAATTTTATCAACCATTTATCCAGTCTATTCAACACTGAATGTAATTATGATTTGTATCGTTGCGGCAGATAAACATATTGATCGCTACGCAAATATAACTACAAATTTTGGTTTTTACACAATGAAAAAAAATATAAAATTTATAACTTCTTTTTGTAAGTATTTTATTTTGATTTTACATAATGAATAATAATTTTACAAAATATTTATTTTTACTTAGTAAATACCACTATTTATCAAAATCTACTGTGACACGTGTTTCGATGCATTCCGCATAATTTTTAAGAAATAGTGGTATTTACTAAGTAAAACATTAATTAAAAATGGATAGATTTTACCACAAAGTGACTACCGAATCAATTAATGAAATTGTACATATTTCGTCCGCCTCCGTAGTGCACATAATATTTAAACCCTAAGCATAATATAAAGTTTTTATTTATTTTTTAAATAAAGTAAATATTTTAAGCCCTTTCATATCTTCTTACGCGACGTTTTTAATTATCATTTTTTTTTCAATTATATATTTCTGAATCGAAAAATTGCCAATTTTCAGCAGACTTTTTTGTAACATGTTTTTAATTAAGTGTTCAAATATTCCATGTTCTATATGTGTTTAAGCGCTGTGCAAATTTGTTTTATTTAAAAACATTCTGTGTTCGGGATTGTTGATACAGGACTCTCAGATAAAATCCCCTTATAAGATCCCAAATCTGCTTTTTCAGCCTGAAAAAGGTCGATCTCGTCATACTTCAAACATTTTCAATCCTTTCACATTTGTATTTTCACTTAATATTTAATACGTATTGAAAATTTACATCATACATATTAGATTGTTAGAAAAAACCGTGTAACGTGAATAATTACACGTTTTATTCTATTTCGGAGCTGTGTCATGTGTACGTGGGTGTTAATATAAATTATTTCTATAATATATCGTAGTCATACAGGAGAAAGTGACCAAGTGCATTGTTTTACAAAAACGTGATCATTGACTATTTGATATCTTACTAGCTTAATATTGCCCTGAAAAAATCCCAAAGGATTTTAAACTTGGAAGTATAACATATTGACTTGGTAAAAAAGACAAACTGCATTGATGTTTATTTTCATGCCCTGAACATTTTACGTTTTGGTAGTTGGTCACTTTCTCCTGTACGACTACGATATGGTAAATGTTATTTTTGAATAATAATTTCTAACAGTTTGTAGTTCTTTTGTTTATTATTGTATAAATTAAGCAACAACAAAAAAATCCCGACATAACTTTTACTCCAGCACAAGTGATAAAAATAATTTATTTATTTTGATTTTGTTTTCTCCCACTGTTTATTAAATACATCAGCACCCTTTTGGTGATAATCATAAAAACGACACTTTATACTTTATGCTATTATTATAATCCTTTCGTTATTTGGAAATTTTGACCATATTTGATCAGCTCTATAATTAAGTTGTTTTTTATAACTTTATAATTTTTATCTTCTTGACGAATATTATAAGCATTTTGTGTTAATGATTTTATGTTCCTTTAATATATTTGTTCTTTAAGAGAACCTTTAGAAAGTAAGTACAGCTGAAAATTGTGTGTAAAAATGAAAGGTTAGGTAATTTTTTTTCTGTGTTTTTTTTTATAACTTATTATTATTGAAGTTTTGTTTGTTATATTGGATTATAATGTTTTATGAAATTTCGATATAAAGATAAGAAAAATCAAAGATAAAAGTTGCCGTCGGCATCTGCTCGCTGTAGGTAAAAAGTTTTTTTTTTGTTAAAAGCTTATAACTTCACTTAAGAATACATAAGTATTTTAAAAGATTAATTTCTCATAATCTTATTACGTTACAATTATAGTATATTTAAATTTATTTACAACGAAACACTTATTTTAAGGTCTGACGCTACAAAATTTGTATTTTTACATATGACTATTACTACAGTGTATTGAATAAAATTTCTGAAAAGTAGATAAATTGTCAGAATGTAATACAATTCGTTATAATGTAAAAAGTATAATTATTGTATCATATTGTAATTGTTTTAATAAAAATCCTTAAAATGTATGTTAAATTTGCACATGCTGAAATAAAATGAGTTTATTAAGTATGTAATTTATCTTCCACGAAAAATAGTTTTGCCTCTTATTATAATGCTTGAACTAATGCAAAATCACAAATTTTCACTTCGTTATACATTAAGCTTCGTATAATCGCATCGTCTAGCGGAGTAGAGGTATTCGAGTGGAACTATAATACAAGTGGAACGTGACAGGCAGAGTAGCATGCAATACCCGAATTAGAAAGCGGGAGTGTTTGGGTATCGATCTGCAATATATTTAAATATTTATACTGGAATTTCAGGCCCTTTCAGTTCAGAGACAATGCTTTTTTGAGAAGCAAATTTCAGTTGACCACTTTTTTTAAAGATTTATTTTCTTCTCATAAAACAATTATTCGCATTTTACTTACTAAAATTTAAAATATTGATTTAAATATATTGTATGTTACCATATAAACAATGCACAACTAACCCACATTTGTATGA
>NW_028281917.1:0-16909 GCF_059751285.1 Brachycentrus maculatus
TCCCAACCTCCCAACCCCAACCCAACCCAACCCCAACCCCAACCCCAACCCCAACCCCAACCCCAACCCCAACCCGTTGCAACTTACTTAAAATTGTTATTATAATGAATAAAATAATATAATAGCCTTATTTATCAAGAGGCCACCTCAGACACTTCCTTATCATCTGCAAATTTATTGAAAATTTGCTCGATCGACGCTTGCTTTATGGAATATTGTTGGATAGAGAGGACTTATTTGCTATCCTCGAGTATTTTAAATATATTTCCTGCAGTAATGGTGGCTTCTGTTTTAAATCGAACGAATGTTTGAAATGCTTAGATAATTTCAATGCCATTCAGCATTTTCTAGAGTTCCTTCGAAAGTTTCTGCACCCTTTTCTTGATTAGTAAGAATTCAATCACGGAATTTAACGACACTTTCTTCCTTTTCTAGAGCTAGTGCCAGATATAGGAAGCAGATCCCTATTTGCTTATTTATTTTTTAGTCTTCTTTGACACATTCAATTCAGTCAAGACTTACTCTAACTCTCCTGACGTGAGGTCTACTTTGGTTTAGACCAAACTCAATTTTGTTTTTGCCCGCTAAATTTCTGTTGGCTTCAAATTTTTCACCTTTATTTATAATTCATAGCCTTTCCCGAATTTCGATTTGATGTGCTGAGGAGTGCCAAAGCATCTAAAATTTCCAGATACCATGATAGCTAGTTTCGTCGATAGGGCTTCCGCTTCTTACATTGAGTGAGTTGTTAAAACAACAGTTGATTGTTTTTTCTCTGTTGAAATCCTGGAAATAATTTTCCACATGAACCTCCTCGCCTTCGGGTCCATTCCCGTCGAAGGCTCATCTAAGAAGACAATGCTTGGATTTCCAATCATAGCCATCGCTACAGAGAGCTTTCTTTTGTTGCCTCCTGAAAGGGTTCCTGACAGCTTGTCTGTATACTACTCGAGATCCATTTATTTGATCTTTCTTGCAATGGCTTTCGCTTTATGCTTGGACGGCAGGCATTTCAATACATAGTAAAGTTAGAGCTGCTCTTTGACAGTGAGATTTTAAATGAGTGCATCGAATTGGGGACAGTATCCGAGACTCTTGCGAATCGTGTGTAAATTTTAGCTGCTTTTCATTCCACAGAAATAGCTGTCCCCTGATGTTGACACAATTTACCCAGCAAGCATTTTGAACGTGGTTGTCTTGCCTGCCCCATTCACTCCTAGTAACCCGAAAACTTCTCCCTTGCTTATCCCGAACGATATATTGTCCACTGCAATTTTTGGTTTCTTTTCTCTATCTATTATATACACTTTTCTCAGTTTTTTTGAGAGGATTTAATATTCGTTTGGGTTTGCTTTTAAGGCCTTTTATTATTCAGCGATTACATCATCGTCAAGAATTCGATTGGCTTCATCAGTTTGTCCTTCAGATGTAAAAAATCTCATAAATTTCTCATTGTTCTGCAGAGCTTCTATTGCAAACACTATTAATGAAAACAGGATGGTTCCTACTCCTAAGAATATAATTGAAGCCAAAGAGATTTATGAATCGAATACTCCAACTCTATTAGCTTAAGTTGTTTGAGAATTGAAGAGTTTAAGACTGGCGATGTTTACCAATCCTTAGCCAAATGAGAAAGCGGGGAAGATTCTCAGTGGCCATGCAATTCTTTTGGCGATAAGTGCAGAATCCCCCACATTAAGCCAACGAAGCATCAAAGTTAGAACTGGCATGAAGCCACCAAATATCACATTAAAGAAATAGATAATTCCTTGAGCACTTCCATAGCTGGTAAAAAAAGTGGACATAATGTAAGTCAGAGGTATATTTGCCAGCCCATACAAAAAGAATATTAAAGCCGTTGCTGTCAATGCCTCTCCTTATATTAAGGGCTCTATTTTGAGTGCAACACACACGCCTACTGAGAAACCAGCTACTATTGCATAAAGTATCACATCGTACAAATAGTTTCCCACCCAGTATGATCCAATGTTCATGCCGCTGACAATTTGTTGATGCTTACTTTTATCCGCTCTTTCCTTTACGATAAAGGCAGCAATGGATGAAAATTTGAAAGCGAGAGCGATAGAAAACATCAGCGCACCCAACAACCCAGATATCCCATTATTAAGTTACATTTGCTGAAAAGTCAGCGGCAGAGGATAGTTAGTTATCACTATTTTTATGTTTTTATTTGCTACTTGATTTATGTATGTTTCAGCCGCCAATGTTTGGAGTGTCAAAATTGAACTTGGAGATTTTGTATTCACAATAGTTGTAAAGGGCAATAATGTTAGCGAATCTGATATGACCTTTGGAGACGATATGAATAGTCCTCCTTTTAGTTATGGTAATCTTTTCTTTTATGTAAATAATGCCCCGGAGTCGAAGGCTGCATCAGAAGCTGTTACATATTTGATCACATTTATTTAATCGGAATAAACTTATGCGATCTTTGCAGTCAATGAGTCCAAGTAAGCAGAATCTGCAGGGATCGAGGACATCGGCAACAACACTGGGTTTCTCTCTTTCAGATACATTTTGTACGAAAATTATTCTGCTTTGTAGTCCTTCACAAATGAAACAGTCATAAGTAGCAATGCCAAGATGATAATAACCATCGGCAACACTAATTAGAATAGAAAGCTCTTGAGATCTCTTTTGATGACTCTGATTCTCTTTAGCATCGTAGCCTTGAAATGTGAATAAAATCTCTCCCAATTTCCATCTTCGCGGCCAAGTTTTTCAATATTCGAAATTTATTCCTATTCGCTATCTTTAAACTACGGAACTCCACTTTTTGTCACCTTTTCCGGATTTGCATCATCCAAAATTTATTTATTTTCCTTATTAGCTTGACCATGATCTCCGATCTTCAAAAATACCTATTAGAGAGTTGTGATGCTGATGCCATAGCTGTTAATTTCCAAATTCTCTTTGCTCGAATCGATTTACTAAAACATTTCGGAGAAGCCTTTTATCTCATCAAGAGGGAGCTGCATGCTTAACTCTGATGAAACATTAGAGAGGACAGTTGCATTTTTGATATGCTTTTTCACGATTGCAATAATGGGATTGCTCGCTGAATCTATGGACTTTTTGGCAAATGTAATATTATAGCCGACTCCATATTTATTCTTCAGATAGACGTTGGAGCCGAGGGCCATGAGCTCCCCACCAGCCATAATTGCTATCCTGTCGCCCAAGTAATCTGCTTCATCCATGAAGTGAGTTGTGAGCAAGATGATGCGTTCGCTTTTATAATTCTTGAGCATTTACCAGATATATCTTCTGGTAGATGTGTCGATTCCCGAAGTTGGCTCATCCAAGATAATCACCTTGGAGTTTCCTGAGAATGCCAGGGCCACTGACAATCTTCGCTTTTGGCCCCCTGATAAATTTTTCACACACTCATCTCTTTTTTCCTCCAAGTGGGCATCCTTTATCAGACTTTACACTTCAGTCTCTAATAGTTCCCCAGCCAAGTCTTTGAGTGTTGCATAAAGCCTTAAATGTTCCTCGACTGTGAGGTCATCATAGAGAGTATCGTGCTGGGGGCAGATCCCAATGATCTTGCGTATGCTTTCGACATTTGTTTCCCCACAGACTTCAATCAGTCCGGACGAAGGGTCGAGCATGCCGGTTAACATAGAAATTATCGTGGTTTTGCCAGCGCCATTATGCCCCAGCAAAGCAAAGATTTGGCCACTATAGATGTTCATGGATAAATTCTTGACTGCTTGAAACTTGCCAAAGTGTTTGCTGACATCGTCTATTTTGATCGAACTATTTGAACCCTCCATTTATCGAAATCTTTCTTCAACTTATTCAGGCTCCAAACTCAGTTGGCTCTTCAAATTCTGATTCGCCAACTCATTGCTCGAAGTTTGCTCAAGAGGCTTTTTTGCTTCATGGCCAATATCTGACCGATATAAAATATTTTAATTGATTTGTCTTTCAGATTCTCCTTTCATTCCAGACAATGGTTGTGGAGATATAGTCAGACTTTTGCGCGAATTCATTTTCTTCCTGCAGCAGAACAAGGGATGCTTTTTGAATCCCCACTAATTCGGGTAGACTTGTTCCAAGTACCATGTGAGAAATCCCAGAATACTATATTCAAAACTATGCTCGCAATTGCGATCGTGATCCGATAGTAATTAATTTCCTGAGTGGCACCCATATAAATCTTATTGCTCTCAGCATAGATCATTTCTCTGATGGCTAAGCCATAGGCGACATGTGCAACGATGGAAACCATTGTGTTCAGATGCAGGGAGGGGTGAGGATTGCCGATGATTAAATAGGATATGGCATATTGCAGCATAAACAAGAGGATGGCCATGGTGATGCCGATCTTGGAGCTGGTCACGAATATCTGCACGAAGAAGGACTGGATGATGAGCAGAATGTCGAAGAGCAGGAATACTATAAATGGCAGGTAGAATGGAACGTGAGGCAACTGAGAAGTTAAAATGACGGAGTTCACAAGATGCACAATCAGGTAGATAACAAAGTATCTCAAGAACCAGGTCAAGTAGTACATCGGCAGCGACATCCCCATAATCGACATGCTCTCCCTAATTCTCTTCTATTTCTCCTCCAGCATCGAGGATGTTTGCCGGACGTAAATTATCAGTAGCGGCAGCAGAGCGATAAAATCAAAGAGCCCTACCCAATACGCATAAATCGTGTCATGGGTATGCTTCTCTTGGTAAATGGGTGTCATTGTGTTCGAGAGAACATAGTTTGCGACTCCTGTTTCAGCTTACAGGATAAGATTGTTGATCATTGTCGTCAGCCCCATCGACCCATTTGCATAGCTCGATTTGTACACTTCTAATTAATGAGCATGAATCGATGTAAGATTGATGCCAGTCCAAGGAATCTATGTGCCATCCTGGTTCGCCATGGAAAACCTCAAACTGTAATTATAGACGCTGAAATTATTCTGGAAAGTCGTGCAGAAACATAATTTCGGAAAATCAGTAGTTCCATATTCTTAGGAGCGAACGTAAGTGTCTATTTATGAGTCTGAGCCAAAAGTCTTTATTTGATAGCCCATCGTTTCTAAAATAGAGGTAAGCCTGTTCACCATTGGATCATTAGGAGGACTAAGTGCAACTATAGATTCATTTAAACATTTTTTAAAAAGCGGAGGATTTTTGCCTAAACTCACAGCAGTGATGGGATTTCCATAAATTTCATATGTAAGGCTCTGATTGCCTAAAAATGGCCCTTCCTTATATTATATAATTGGCATGAGGTATCGCGTGAGCACAAGAAAAGCCATACATGTGACCGGGACAAAGATCTCCAAGAGAGAGCAAATAGACGATCTTTTGTAAATAATCAAATTCTTGACAATGAGCGCTTTGAATTGGCCCATCAATGGTTGCTTGATTATTAAGTTTATTTCATATTAAGTCGTCTGGAACATAAATACATAAATACGATTGTTCAATTTTTATCAATCCCAACCCCAACCCCAACCCCAACCCCAACCCCAACCCCAACCCCAACCCCAACCCCAGTCAAGACAAAGATATCTATTTGCATAGCTGCAGAAATATAATATGAGAATCAACATCATATAATAAATGATTTACCTTCCTTCTCCTAACCCTCGTAATTTGAAGATTTCCTCACAGTTTGTGAGATTCTTCAATAGGTGTCGACCCTTGAAGTGAAAGGGGAAGAATCGCAATATTCAAACAAATGATTTTTTTGCATATATAATTTCGGATTTACACTCACAGATTTCCCAACAAAATAAAGCACGGATTTCATGACTGTGCTTTCATTAGAATTTGCAGCACACTTTATATCAGCGGCTGATTTCATAGAGTCGATTAATTACAATAAAGGTAGTTGTCTATATTGAAGGATATTTTCTATCTTGAAACTAGTTCCTATCTGCTCAGACCACGGTTAAGCTTCAATAATTTCACACTACTAAATTAACTAGGTTATTCACGAACAAACAAAGCTATAGTTCCTTACTAATGCTATTCAGATCGGAGGCTTAAAAACAATGGTTATACCACACATTTATATCATATGAAGAATAGACTCACCCGTATAATTAAATATCTGATTCTATGATGGGATCAAAATTAGGCCAAATCATCTGCTTGCATTTGCTATTGGCTGTTGCGAAATGCATCAACTTCGAATTGATCAAGAATCAGGAAACCTGTTTTGAACTCGAAGGGCCTCGCAGCTACAATATTGAGTATTTGGTCACAGGGGAAGGCGAATAGAATGTCAGGCTCACCTTTTCAGATTAAAGTGGTGCAATCATTTTAAACATCGAAAATCAGGCCCAAGCAGATCGATAGGTCCAACTGTTGGGGACTTTGGGCAAACTCTGCTTTTCAGCAACCGATCGGAAATAAAAAATGGTCGCCATCGATATTGTTCAGATTAGCAAGAAACCTCAGAAGTTCCTCGATCGGAAGTAGTTTCAAGCAATATATGCCGCAGTAGATCAGATCAAAGCCCAAGCTCATAAACTATACACGCATCAGCACTTCTATGTCGACAGGAATCGCATGCATAAGGATTATTTAAATAAAATTCATCAGCGATTGAAAGTTGCCTACATAGTAAAGGCACTGCTGATTGCGAGTCTAAGCATAGCACAACTATTCTTCATAAAAAGGATGATAGATCGTAAAAATAGGAGCAATTATGCACCACTCGCCAGCTTCAATTCAACTTAATGATTATTACATAGTAACAAATAGCAATAAAATATAAAGAAATAGCAAAAGATAAAAAGCAAGTAGCAAAGAATAAAAATGAGTAATAAATTACATATAATTGGCCATTCCTAATGAAAGTAGGCAGTATAATCATTTATAGCAACAATTTTCATAACTTAATCTGAATACTTGAATATATTTATTGTATCAGCAGGAATATGTCACTACTCGAAGCTAGCATTTTAAGTGGGTTGGGAATTGGATACTCTATTACTGCATTAGCGATTGTGATGCCGTTTTGTTTTATCTTCCGGAACTACCTCCGCTTCCTCGATCATTTGCAGTTATTTTATCTATATTCACTGGCAATGGGTGTGGGGGCAGCCACAGGAACAGTATTCTCAGCGTACCTCGATTACTCATGGGTCAACTTCCCTCGCAACATTTTCGAGATGTTCTGTGTCTCAGGAGACTTCATTTGTGCAGCTGGATTCCCTTTATCCTTTGGAGCGTGCTTACTAGTGTTCCTATTAATCATGAGGGTGATTGTGACAATTGAACGATGCAAGAGTGATAAATTCAGGTTCGAGCCAGTCTACACTTTCTTCAAAGGCTTTACCAGGTGGGTCTACCTCCCTCTCAGCTATCACTCCCTGTACTATCTGATCCTAACTATCCAAGGGGCAGCCGACAATTATATCAGTTCAATTCTCATCATGTGTGTTTGTGTGTTATTTCCATTGCTTCAGCTTGTTGGGAATAAACTATTGCAGCAGCCTCTTGCCAACATCTGGAGGAAGTGGTTGGAGTTTTTCAGCTTCTACCGGCTCATGCTCTGTGGTTTTCTTGGAGCTATATCGAAGACCATCAGCGACCCGCTTCCATTCTACTTCATCTATGGAGTGCTTGTATTCTTTATCGTGATTAATGCCTGGAAGGGCAGCTTTACGCACAAGAAATTGGGGAGAGCACTGTTTGTGATTGGATAGGCCTTGATGATTGCAGTATTTTCATTCTTTCTGTTCTACAACGAGCTGCTGACATCCTACCAACTCGACTTCATTTGCATTTCAGTCTTATTCCTGCTGGACATAATCTACCATATTGTGGAATTCGTTACATTCCAAAAACATGGGGTCCCGAAATCTGAAAACGGTAGTGAAATTCATCCTGAGGGAAGCAATTAGAATGTTTTGGGACGTTCCAAGGACTACAAGGAAGAAGGCAGTTTCGACGAGCTCGACAATGGGTATGGCAAAAACAAGAAAAAGGGGTCACAGGAGAATCTGAACCAGAAGAAAGGACAGCAAAGAAGATATGTCTGAGCAACCTGATCAATGACTCACATTTTGGTCCAATCGATCCTAATTAATATTTTAATACTCTTTTTTGTCCGTTTCGGATGCAAGTTATATGTTAATCAGGCGATTACACATATGTATTATCGAAATTCAACAATATATACACATTATTACAGTTTGACCCATGGACCAAGAGCCCAACATCCAAAAATAATAGAATCAATCACCCAACATCGAATAGGAAAATAGCGATGATGATTATGAAGATATTGAAGATGCCGAATAATAATAATTGGAGCCAGAGACCAGCAACCAAGATGGTTGTGAGCACTATTACCGCAACTGCCGAGTCTAAGCTCCTTGCTGCAAGATATTCTATTTCTGCAAGCTCTGTCACGATGAAAAATACCAAGGGCCCAAAGCACAGGCCTGCAAGGTTTAGCGAATGTAGTTCGACAGGGTATAACGCATAAAATGTACCAAATGCTCCACTGTTCAGGAGCCTTCCACTAAGTGCGTGAATCAAGAATGTGAGGTGCGGTTTGGACAATATGCTTGCCTCAAATGCAAGCTCTACTAAAACAACCCAGCCAAAGTTAACGATATCTTCCACTGTGTAATTGTTTTATAAGCTCAGGACGAATGCAGGATGTGCCGCCGGGGAAAAAAATAGAACTTTTTCCATTGCAAAAAGTGCGGGTACTGTCGAGCAATTAGCGAACAGGGCAAACACAAATGCACATAAGATTTAGCACTCAGTAAGTGCCCAATCTGCCTCGAAGTCCTCAAATACTCAACCCAGTACTACATAAGCCTTCAATGCGGCCACCTCATCCATTCGAAGTGCCTTTCAGAGTATAACAACATCAACTGCCCAGTCTGTGGCATGGCGATCCAGAAAATCAGCAAGAGGCAGAACGAGAATATCGAAAAGATGATCTCCGAAACAAAGGACAATCTGCCCAAATAACTCAAAGACAAGAAAGTAAATATTTTGTGCAATGAATGCCTCCATAAAACAATAGATGCGCAATTCCACTTCTTTGGGATAAAGTGCTAAAGCTGTGGCACTTACAATACAAAAATGATCTGACTCCTCGCAAAATGAATGATAATCGATAAGTAATTATGGGTGCATATCTATCAATGTTATCATGTTATCGATGCGCATATCACTCATCTAATCATAAATTTGCTTAGTATTGCCTCTCCGTTTTCATCTGCCTCCTCCACTCGTGACAGGTAGCCATTCTTGTTCATGTTAGCCATTTTAAAATTGCTCTGAACCATGCTTTGACTCTCTTCAATTTATTTGAGGCTCGTGTGAGGTCTTGCAGAAGTGACATATGCAGGCTTGGCATACTGGGCGAGTAAGTTCCAGTCTGAATTATTGGAGATCTTGGAATAGTTATCATAGTTCGATTATTGAATGAAAGCAGATGACTCGTATATGTCTAAATTTTCAACATTCGCATTTGGCTCGTATTCTTGTCTTTCCATTGGTCGGATTCTCGACATGTTTTTGGCCACATTGCTGTCACGTAGGAATTTTTGGAGGAAGGGAGTATCCACACTACTCGCTTAAATTCTCTCGGGGTTTCTGGCTGAACTTGCATCCTTTTTACTACGGAGGCTACTTGGCTGAGACGATTTCGCAATTACTCTGGGTTAAATCATTAGATTAGATGTTGGTAGCTACGCTCTGGGCAGTTGCTCCCGAGCAATAGAGTTGGGATGGATATAGTTCAGAAAATTGGCCCCATTTTTATATTGCGTGTGCATTTTGTCTTTTTCAAAGTAATCATGGCGTAATCCATGCAACTCAGGGATATCTTTCAAAGAAGGGATGCTTTTAGTTGGAGGGTTTCTGGTGGCCCTGGCAGCTGTCTGCGAGTGCGGCATGAAGAGCATCGATAGATACTTATCAGTTCCGAGCATATACTCATGACACCGCAAATAAGCTATGAGGTATTTCATTTCTTCTTCATTGATTTCGTACTCGTGCTGCTGAATAAGATGCCAGAAGACAGGCAAATATTCTCCAGTCATGGGCTTAGCCTGCAGGTTTCCCTCGCTTCTAATAATTTTCTCTGTGGTCTGATGCTTAGGGCGAGTCCCCAGCACTTTCTCACTATAGAATTGGTCTATTTCATGCATCTCTGAAATCGATTCTTCAATAATTTGTGTCAATGGCTAGATGCGATGATCGAGTGACTGCTTCTGTTGGTTCTGGTGGTTCTTCTGCCGCTGCAACTTTTACTCGTTGCTCATTATGGCATTCATGAACTAGGTTACATTGAAGACATATTAATCGCAGAGATGCTCTTTGATCTTTTAATGTTCCGCGATGACTACGTATGTCATACAGACTATTTCGTGAAATATTTTGATTATTTGTTCTGCTTGTGGCTTGTTTTTCCATGTGTTTGAGCTGGCTGTTGATTTTGAGTCTCTGGTGAGAAGGTCGGTGGCGAGGTGTGTTGCGAAATATGGCTTGATCATGTTCAGGTACCTAATGTTAAAGTTCATATACCCGAAATAAGATAACTTTGAGGAGTTAAATTCTTAAAGACTCTAAGAGTTATTGAGCTTCCGAAACATTACTCGCATATACCGCTCATCGATATTGAAGTTTTATTTGCTTTTCTTTATGAAATACACCAAATCCTAATGTATATGGGCACTCTTACTTCTGAGTCGATATGACCTTTCTCTGCTCTATCAATGTGTGCATAACAAAGTTCGGGGGAGAAACTGGAGAATCCGCATAACTTTATCTTTAAATTTTAGATCTATCCTTTAATTTCGATGCGTACTTTGTTCTGGAAAGATATGAGTAGGCTCAACAGCCCTGCAATCTTCTCAGTGACCTGATCAACATCGATGGCTCCAAAAGCAAAGGAGTTATTGGAGTGTCTGATATTCTGTGAGTGCATGTTGTTAGTCGAATAAGCAATTATATTTATTGATGAACTATGTTCTAACCGATTCATAACTGATTCATAGCTGATTAATAGCTGATTTCTAGCTGATTTATAGCTGATTGATAACTAACTCATGCAGACAGATAGATAGACAGACTGATGACTATTAGAATTCTGCCCAATTAACGATCAAATGAGATCCATAATGCTTGCGAATTTGACCTATTTCTTATCGAGTTAATTCTTGTAGCTGCCATTATTCTTCGAAGTATCCGCAGATTCCAATAACACCTGAGCCATTTCGTTGCTTAAGATGCTTTGCAGTTTGTCGAGATATACTTTAAATCGCTCGTCACTCAATGCCGAGTAATGCTCGATTGCCTATGCTATCACTATGAATGCGTACCTTCTTCAGAAGGAGGACAAGCTGGCTGATATTTTAATTTGTCATTTGGGAGTCCACTAATGATTCATACACTATGATTGATTCCAAAATGTCCTCGATTTTGTCCTAATCTTGTTTGTTGCCTCCTTTTCTCGCCTAGCTGCCATCAACTTCGTCGCCATTTTCAGAAGAACTTGAAGATGAGCTGTCTTAGTCTGCAGGCCTGAAAAAGTCTGTGGCATTGTCTTCTTTGAGTGGGTTACTGCTTTTCGCGATTTCCATAATCCCAAGAAGCAAGACATCGTAATCCTGGGATAAAAACTAAATAGCATATCTGCCTTTAAACTTAGGATCCTTGAACTTGACTTAGAGAAGCAGAGAGTTCGAGATTTTCTTTTTTTTCCTCAACGATATGATCTGATATCCCTGAATCCAGTCGCATGTCTGGCATACTGACTCAAGTGAGCAGGAGCTAAGAAAAACAATCTACTTATGGCTAGTGTTGATCACCATGAAACCATCAGTTGCTGTGTTTGCGCCCTTAATGAGTCGGATGGGGTGTACCTGGCAGAACTTCCAGTTGAAGAGTGAGTCCACTTCGAAATATTCTGTCAAAGCAGGCGGGAGGTTGGATGGCTGTTATTATTTGTGCTGTCTCTCGAGAAATACTGGAATAGCCTTAATTAGACTAACGAGAGTTATCTTCGCAGACCAGAGATCTGAAGATTGCTAGGAAGTGTTAGAGTGCATTGCTGAGATAATTTGTGTGATATAATTTCGAAATGGCTTTAAGTTAAACTCGAGCATGTCCTATTGTGATTAATCTCTGTACGTCGCTCATTAAGTATATTTTGGGTGACCCTGCGGGATAGTCTTTTCTTAGGCTAATCTTGACTTCACACTTCAAGTGCAAATGGACAGGTAGTTTAATGTTCTTGTAGGCTGCGGGCAGCATTACGATCTATCAATAGAATTAACAAATACCTTGAAGACCAAACATTACCCCTTGACGAATATCATTTTAATGTCAAAGGACCCCTTTTCTTTTAATTACTTAATGTCACCCATCTCTAAATAAGCCACTTGGTACCCTTCATGATGCGCCTAATTTGAAAGCTCTCTGTAAACATCTCCGACAGCCTCTATTCGGTGCTCATTTTCGATCTATCCTGCATCGTTCTATCCAATATTTATTAAGTTATAAATGTAATTTATTTGCTGATCGGAGCCAAGTAGGCTCAACCGAAACAGCACACACACTTAAATTAGCATCTCTCATAAAATAATCATCGCAAACTATCATATCAGACTATTCTCAATATTTTCAAGCCGGCCGGGGGGAAGATAATGGATTCTCTATGGATGTTGAAGTTGACTCCAAAAATTATGTTGAATTTCTACCCGCTATTGATTTCGGTGATGTACTCGCCTTCGTAGGATTTTATGTTCTTTTTTTCTTCTAAAATAATGAAGCCATTATTGTAAATTTGTCTATATAACAACAGACTTACTTGAGATCGCAAACTACCCTCATCTTTCGGGGGCTGTTTTCCCCAAGATGCCCCAAGATGTACCCGTACCCTCCTTTTTCGAACATGAAGACGGAGCTCGTCCAATCTTATTGCGAATTGAGGATGTATTCTCTGTTCTTATTGATCTCGTAACCGTGGTGTGTGAACACTTTGTGCAGGAACAAGTCTGGTTTTGAGATCTGCCGGATATCGTTCACAGTTCGGCTGTACACAGAGATAGTGAACTATCCTCGCGCTTCATGAGGAAACTATGTTTCTGCTAAGACTATGTAGCGGCCAGCTTTGAGAGAATCGCATTTAATTGACAAATCAGGAAAGTTAGTCTCTAGTTTGGAATCGATATAATAATACTGGTTTTAACGAACCTCTGCAATTAGGAGCCTACTGTAGCCATACTCGACTTGCTTTGTCTGAATGAACTTGGAACGATCAAATGCCTTTTCGATGGTGATGTAAACTGGCTAGTCTTGATAAGTGTCAATAATCAAATCGAAATAGCATTCGCTTTTCGATTCCACAGAATGAACATTTTGGAATGTGTATCCATAGCTTGTTTCAGATACACTTGATTTTGTTTTGTCTTGACTGATGTCCAGGCTTTCGAAATTCCTGATGAATTCAGTGAATTCTATGGTGAACACTCCTTTGTCGCGATCTGAGTCCCTGAAAACGTCCTTCTTGATATTTGGGTTCACCAAATCCCAGAATTTTTCATCCTGGCGACTGTACTTTCCTGCATACTGAAAATCTCCCCATGGATTCCTCATTTTTATGATCCGATACTTTATGCTTTGCACTAAAATTTCATGGCAAGCGAGAAGGCTGTACGTATGCCCAGGCTTTATTCCTTTACAGACATGTCTTGGCCGACTCCCCGCGCACATTGCAAAGTTTTCTTTCTCCCCTTCCATGAGTCTCGACCAAAGTTCGGCCCTTTATTTTTCTGAATTTACAATACTTGGTGAAATTTCATAGTAAAAGCAAGGAGCCACTAAGAAAGTGTTCAATACCTCATGTGGGTATCCTTCGGAGGTCATTCCATACGACCCACTCAGCTTTGCCCACACCTTCTCGAGCAACATGACCCAAATTTCATTTGAATTATTCTTACAAAACACCGGCCGATCGCTGCCTTCAAACACAGGAATAAAGTCATCAATAAACACCTCTGTCAGTTGCCCTCGGCTGATGACCGCCACCCTATAAATTCCCTCCTCAGAGATTCTCATCTAATTAAAGAATAATTTAGATATTCTTTGAGGCACTTCTGCAATAGAAGAAATAGCTGCCAAAAAATAGCAGTCTCCAATATTACCTTGCTGAATGTCAGCTGGCTCAATTACTCCTTCAACCATCTTTGCATTCTTCACAACTTCTGTAATTCTCTTCCAAACAATTTTACGACTGGAATGAGTAAAGCCCAAAGAGTGAGAATTAGGTGGGAATTACGGGTCAGTAAACTTTAATCTATTCTGTTGGCAATTTCGTAAGTGTTATTTGTACTTTGATTGGCGAATCATAATATTGCCAACTGCTCCCATGAGTTCCAGCACTGTTTAACGGTTAGTTGCATTATGAACGAAAGCATCAGTAACAGCATTCGTGCTCGAGCTAAGAAACACAACCTCACTGTTCTCTTCTTTGGTATTGCAAAATCCACAGAATTTCATTTCTTTCTATCTAATATTTTAAATTATGTTGTTACGCAATTATGGATAGGGTAGTCTAAATAAATCATACAATTTTAATCGTTACTTACATCAATATAAGAGCTATTCAGGCTGCCTTTACATTTTGAGAGATATTTATGTTCCTGATGGAAAATTTCTTCCTTTTGCCACTCTTCTTCTCTTTGCTATTGCTGGAAAGTAAGGAGTTCATTTCATTTGCATTAACTTCTTCCTGATAGTTCTTTCTGTATTTCGCATGCTACTGCTGCATGGCCTGATTTTTATCTTTTGAAACGATTAGCTTCTTGAAATGGGCGTTGTAAGGGTCGCACTAATACTTTACCTCAACCAATGCCAGATGTTCAACCTATCATTAGTCATACAATTACTTATTTTATTTGTTTGCTCAGATTTTGATAAATTACCTCAAACTTCCTTGAATGTATATTCTCTTTATTTTGATCAGGAAGTTCTTTCCAATCGGCTCCTAGCATGCGTCCTATCTTTTCGATCCAATCTTTGATCTTTCTGATCTTCAATTCTTTGCTTATTGCTTCGGCATGCAAATCTTATTGCTAGCTTACGGCTAGGTTCAGAGAAATGTTGGCCTGCTTTGTGATTTCCCCCTAGAGATATTTGTTTCTCTTCTCAGTTTGCTGCTCCTTGAGTTATTTGCTTCTCTTACTAAGAACATTGAGCTTATCCTCGTACTCTCTGATTTTGGCGCTGAGCTTGTTCAGATCCTGTGAATATGACAGGAATTTAGGGCAAAGCTCTTGAGGGCCATCAATGTTCTATGTATGTTAAATAAACTATACAGTTTAAGTTTTAATGCGATGAAAGGCTTCCTAGCTCTGTTAATGGTTTCTCAGGAGCTACGAAATCTTATTCTCGAGGATCGAGTGGAGAAATGAGTTCGCTAGCAGAGCATCCCTTAAAACTATATTCTTAGCGTCCAGGATATCATTCGATTCCATGCTGAGTAGATCATAAGTTCGTTATTTCCTTTCGAGATGAAATTTCTCTTTGTCCTGCAGTTAATTAATCTGAGATTCATATTCGACATATTTGCTACTCCTCGAATCCATTATGCTTTTGAATTGCTCTCGAATCGAAGACTTCTTCTAGGCCATTTTATGGATGCCTTCGCTCCACTGGATGCTGATTTCTTCACTTTTTTTTAGTTATTTCTGCAGTTACTTTACTGAGAGCTATTTTTGGTTATATTCGCACTTACGACTAAGAGCATCTGCCTTCATACGAGTGATGATGTTCATAAGTATCTTCTGGTCCATGGCCGCTTCAGTTTGCTTGAGAGCAAGCCGTTAATAATAGCCTTGTTTGAAATTAGCTGTATTCGTTGCTCCCTGCATGGTGCCCACACAGCTTTCGGCTAAGATTTTCATGTGCTTAATTTATTTTTGCAGCCTGGTGATCTCGAAATGCTTTTCGGTGGCTCTCTTGGATAGCTTATCATGCTATTTCCTCAATGACAATAAGTATCTTGATATTTCAGCCTTCTCATCAATTCGACTGACTACCTTCACCTTTGAAAAATAGTTGGCAATGTTGATGTTCTATTTCCCGAAGTCTATGGATTGGTGCTTTGTTTCGTGATGGAATGCGCGAGGGGCTGAACTTGTCTTAGAGGATCTCTAACTTTATGGCAATCTAGTGAATCTCATGGAGCTCGTGGCTTTATGATGGTCCGTTGCCTCTCTTTTTCGAAAGTTAGATGTTGTCATTTATGTTCTATATTTTTTATGATATAGTAAATCGATAGAATATGAGGAAGGACATAATTAAAAAAGCGTTAAAGTTCAAAAATATGTCCACATATGAATCTTCGTTATGCGTCAATCGTAAGTGACATTATATGTCTTATTCAAGAGCCCTTTTCCAATTTAAAAAGCCCCAGGTCCAGGTGTCACCTATTTGGGTCGAAAGACGTTGTCATTACAAGTATTATTGCTGAGCTTTAACACGGATCGATACTGTTTTGAGTAATTATTCTTTTCGCGTGTGACTTATTTTACGTTTTTATCTTTTTGGCTTTCTGCTTATTTGCTTAAAAGGCCTTTGATTTCTTTAACCAGCTTGTGCGCAGCCTTCGCCTCGTTTCTTTGTTGCTTCAGTTCTTTTAATTTGGCGCATTTCTTCGGCTCTGCAAGTTTATTCTGCAGTTTCTCTTCCTTGCTCTTCTAACTTGTTACAAGATTATAGTTTGGCTTCTATAATTTATCTTGTTTACCGCTGTCATTTTTATTGCAGTCATTTTGACTGATGATGTTCTCCTTAGTGTATGCTCTGGGATGTGCACGGTTTGTGCAATGATTTAATGTATTTTATTCTGGACTGTAATGCCCTGGGCCGGGTAGATTTGACTTTATATA
>NW_028281918.1:0-11464 GCF_059751285.1 Brachycentrus maculatus
GCATATTAGCGTCGATGGTGCACTGAATGAACATCTACTGTGTAGAACGAGGGATTTGTCAATATTCTAGCAGGGAATTGTCACAGTTCAAATTGTCACTACCTTCATCCCCTATTGAACATGTCTGAAAATTTCACTTCCTGATCAATAGTTTATACAATGCTCGAAAGTGCAAACATTTCCCGAACGCAAAGGGACTTGTTAGTACCAGAGACATCTGTACGAGCTTTTGAGTCACTATCGGTTCGGTTGACGCTGGGAAATCGCTTTTCTTAT
This sequence comes from Brachycentrus maculatus, assembly GCF_059751285.1. Taxonomy (NCBI): domain Eukaryota; kingdom Metazoa; phylum Arthropoda; class Insecta; order Trichoptera; family Brachycentridae; genus Brachycentrus; species Brachycentrus maculatus. The sequence goes on from NW_028281918.1 coordinate 277, forward strand.
TGGAAGGGTTTTATTTGAATATGGTTATAATACACTTAACTGAAGATTCATAAAATCATCCCCAAAATAATTTTTAAAAATAATATATAGTGGTATCACACGATAGAGTGAACGATGAATGATAATGAGAGTGTTATTGAAAAATGCAGTTATTTAATTGACGTATATAAAATAACTAAACAAAGTATTTATCTAAATAAAAATAACTAATATATTTTTTTCAATTTAATAAATAATCTTTAAGAGACTTAATTGCACGAAAATGTTTCACATTCAAAATTAAACTCCAACACCTAGCGAAAAAAGTCATTTTACTTCTACTTATTTTTATAAATAAACTTGATTACTAGTAACTCGTTTATATTAATTTTTCTTTTAAATTAGTATGTGCTTTCAGAACGTGATGATAAATTGGGAATGTATTCAATCCTTTTTTCATAATTTTAAAAGCACCCAATATATACCCTGCTAACATCATTCATTTATTAAATGTAGTAACATTAATACATTTTTATTAACAGATACACGCTTGTGGAAGCAGCAAATAGCCATTACACCATAACCAAGCCACAGAAAATAATGGCTCTAAATGGAAATGGACAGGGCAATTACTTCCTGTTTTCTCAATAAAATAGCTTAAAGCTTTGAACCACTTTGCTAACTTCTTGATTCCCCATGGAAACGCTCATTCTTATATATGGAAACGCTCATTCTTATAGAATGGCTCGTTTAAACTTGGATACATTTATCATAAATAATGACCATCGTTCTGCTGGTATAAAAAACTTTTTAAGCGAGTGATTACGGTCTTTGAAATCGTGTTTCTTTATTGTTTCGAGACGTGCCTGAAACGTTTTATTTGTACACGTAATTATAATTTATTCAACTGAAATTTGAAATATATATATATGTATATATATATATATATATATATATATATATATATATATATATATATATATATATATATATATATATATATATTATATATATATATATATATATATATATATATATATATATATATATATATATATATATATATATATATATATATATATATATATATATATATATATATATATATATATATATATATATATATATATGTATATATTTATATATATATATATGTATATATATATTTATAATATATATATATATATATATATATATATATATATATATATATATATATATATATATAATATATACAATATATATATATATATATATATATATATATATATATATATATATATATATATATATATATATATATATATATATATATATATGTGTATAAATGTATATTCGCATGTATGAATGTGTGTGTAAGTAGAAAAATTCCATATGTCTAAGAATATACAAATTTTATTCCTTTAAAAGGCAATTTGACATCAAATATCAATTATAAAGTAGTTTTTGTTTAACCTTTTCATAGCCGCAAATAAATTACGCGGCAGTGCTCAACAGGCCAAGTATTTTTTTGAAAAAAAAAGTTGTCTAAAGATTTTTTTTTTTGTTGTTTTTATTGAATTATAATTTACTTACCAAATATTATATCCCGCATCGATTGTTAGAGTTTTATTCTTGAAGTTAAACCAGTTTCAAATTTTCAGGGTTGTCACACAAGTCGCACACGCAAGTTTTTATTAAATTTAATATTAACACACAACTATTATTTATCAATGGAATATTTTCAAATAATAAGAAAAACACAAAAAAAATTAGCAAAATAAAAACCCCTGGCGTTCAAAACAATCGATTAAAATAATCAATATTTCAAGTGGTTTGAGTGGTAGCCCTAATGACATCTGTCAACTGTCAGCTGAAAGTGATACCGATAAATCACTTAAAAGTATTTAAAAACTTTATAAAATATTTTGTGACAACTTCAACTGATGGCAATGTATGTTCCGTTTTTGACAGATTGTCAATATGAGTTAAAACTGCGGAGTAATACGTCATCAAAAGTACTGACGAGATATCTCGTCTCTGGCCATACGGGCACTCCGCCATTTGCCGAGATATCTCGTCTCTGGCAACCATCGGGTTAAGGAATAACCCGCAAAGGCTCTACTTTTAGAGTCTTGTCTGTGGACAAGATAGTAAATATAAGGAAAGTTAATGAAAAAAATACATAACACACACCCAGATCAATTAAAAAATCTGGAATCTACTTTTCAATTGACGAGAATTGAACCCGCGACGCCACTTTCGGAGTCGAGCGTCTTGAGTGTCTCGAGCGTCGAGAGTCGTCTACACAACACCTGATGTATGTACAAACTCAATATATTTCAATCGATTCGGAAATGTCATCCTCAATAAAATTATCAACCCTAATTCTACAAGTTATTTTCAATGGATCTAAGATATTGAACCTATCTTAAAAATTTGGTATTCTTTTAAAATAATCTATCCCAAAAATTATTTTTATCTGTGTTTACCAAAAAAATGTTCTTATTTATGAAATCAGTAAGTTTTTTATGACTATTTTCTTTTATCCCCTTGAGTTTCCATATTTGGAAGACATGTCGCGAAGTCTGAAGCATTTGTGAACTTTCTCCATTATTTGATTGCAACCCTATTGAATTACGTTAGTTTATCTATGTTTGGACCAAAGTAAATTAACTCCGTAGGGAAACGCTCACAATTTGTTACGTTTAACATAACATAAAATATTTTCCCTGAGTAAATAACGTGAAATTAAATACAGAAATTAAATTTTATCATTGAAATTTCTGTGATTTATTGTTTAAAACTTTGAATTATTTTGAAATAAATGCAATTATGATTAATGGCTTTGATGCAATACCACCCTGGACTGGTACATGGATCGGAAAACTGGTTACCTTGACCTCACGCAATTTTTGATTCGAATGATACTGAACCGATACGCTGTTGTGACCTATTTACCATAACGTGCAAATAAGGGTTTAAATTAGAGCACATATCAGCCTGCTACTGCCAATTATTATATGGACTTTATATAGGTGAATGTCTAACGAATGTCTAGCTATTTTTTTAAATGTTTTCCTTGAGCTTTTTGAGGTGATCCGTTCATTGACGGCTTTTAGTCACAGATCAAAGTGGCGGGAACCAGTCTATCTCTATCATAGGTCACACCTCCCGTGTTTTTGTTATATTTTTTTACAAGTAACCGTGGTGGCTCAAAGTAAAGCGTCCTTTTTGTAAAGTCACCAGGTTGTCAATTCGCACTGTATCTGTGTTTCGTTAATTCTCGAAATGGCGTTACCAGTTTGCGATTAAATTCAAAATACCAGATAGTCTTTCATATGCATTCGTGTACATTACATTATTTTTTTATTTTAATTTTATTTTTAAGGTAATATATAAAAAGACTAATCAATTTTATAAGAAAGAGAAATTTTTAGGCATTTAAGGTGTTTATAATCTATAAGGGACGGGTCGATCACTTTGTTTTTGAACATCCATACTATTATGTACCAAGTTGGTGTAAGATAACCAGAAATAACTCGCTAGTACTTTGATTTATTATAAATAAGTATTACTAGGTACCTCTCAGTGAGTGGCTGGTTTCTAGAAGAGACAAATCAAGACTTATGAGGGTATGCACGTGATGGCGGCTATGTTATTGTCACTAAAGTGCCATCAACCAATCCGCATTTCATACACATACCATTTTTTGAAAGATTATATTTATGTATATGATACAATATCCGAAAGCTTATTCACATTCAAGTTTAAAACGACATCTAGCGAGATTCTTGCGAAGTAAATGGCATTATTCTTCGTTTTTGTATGAAGACTTTCATATTCGCTTCCCGAAATAAATTGTTTTGTCTTTGTGATATATCAAATCTTGATAAAAATCTCTGCCAAAATAAGTTTAATATTAGTATGCTTCCGAAGATTTAAACGTTTACATTGTTAGGTTAATGTTTAGATAACAAATGAAGACGAATGTCGCCTGTTAAGTTGTGATAAATACATTTACGTATAGACATGTTCATAAAATATTGGCATTTAAACGAAATATAGACATTAAATATTGGCATTAAAACGAAATATAGACATTAAATATTGGCATTAAAACAAAATATAGTTACTTCATGTCAGGAAAACAATGCCTGTAATAAAAGGTAGTAAATTACACAATACGTGTTTAACTTTTATTTTGTTCATTATTTAATTTCAATATAACGATATTTATTATCTTGTTCCAAGAGGCAATTTTCCGGATAGATAATAATTGAAACACGAGAGATTAAAGAACTAGGAGTTCAATATTTATACTCGATTTCTTCCACGCCTTTTCTCTTTCGTATTATTTACATAATGATGGACACAAAATGAATTTTAAATTGTTTTATTTATTGAAGATATTTAACGAGAAATGCGTAACATTTAACTTACTAAACTAACCTTTACTCCGCAGGGGAAGACAGAGAGAAAAAATTCCATACCAATCTGTCTTTCAAACAATTTTCTCCTTTTCCATATTCACGAATCTCCTCATACATCTTCAAACTCTTATCCGCATCCGATGATGCATAGGGTACCACATCATACAAACGTAGTGTTATTTTGATCTTTAAACACACGAAGGAAAGGTGATTAGCCCTCCGCTTCAGGCACCAGTCCAGGGTAATATTCAATAAGTATACATACCCATCAATTATTCCGACTCCTGACTTGACTACGTTCAAGTGTTTGAAAAACTTGATTATGCCAAGTTTTTCTTGGTCTTTTTCTGCTTCTATTACAAACAATATTCGCCTAATAAATTCATTATACTTTTCTTTCTTCACTCAATCGACCTTTCTTACTTGTATCGATAATGCTTATCTCAGCCTTGCATTTTTTCCTTATCACCATTTGAACATCTATCATACATTGTTTTGCCGCACATTCGTCTACGAGATCGCATTGGGTTCAGACAAGGGTTAGAGAGAGAACATACTTTACTAAATACTGGATAACAACCTTTTAGGCCGATATATCTAGGATTTAAGAATAATATAGTTCATCATAGTTTGTATTATGAACTGTTTCAATAAACAATGCTTCAAGAGTATTATATTGAATGAAGGAGTCTAGCTCAGATTATCTTTATTGTACGATCAGTCGCAGTCGTCTTATGTTACGTTATGCCGATGGTATCTAAAGATTAATGCTTTAGAAATCCCGGCCGTAACACATAAAGCACGCACTTCTAATAGATATTCAAAGGAATAATTTGGTATTTGGGACAATTGAAGAAGGATATTTGATGTTATCCCTTGAATTGTGTGTATGTTTGTTTTCACCAAAGAGTCATATGGAGGATAAATTTAAACTAGCTTAAATATTTAAAATAATTCACTTCTCATCTCTTCTACCCATCGTTTTTTAAAGAATCAAACGTCTGAGTATAATATTGTAAGTAATATGTGCGATACTAAAATAATGAACGCAAAATCTTAAGGTGGAGACTGACTGGAGTATTTCGTCGAAACATAACGTCATAACATCGCTCGCGGAGAGCATCAGCGAGCATCCGAAACTATGGATGGAGCGCTCGGCTCGGTGTACTGACTGCCTGAATGCTCGCATCGTAACGTGTTACGTTACGATGAAATGCTCCGGTCAGTCTCCACCATTAAAGGCAGTTGTTGAATTTTTTTAAGATCAACAGATTTCGAACAATTTTCGTGTATAGTAAGGGTGTGTATAAGTCTTATTTCTTAAATCGTCAGCTACAGGGATGAATAACATTAAACATAACAGGAAGGAAAGAGAAAGACCTAGATGGTTCCATTCTCCTCACATGCGCAAACCATTGTGTTCTTCGTTGTCTTCCCCATCTAACGACGTCTTCGATCTTGTATATTTCTGTTTTCCTGGTGTTTCTTATTCTATCTCGTAAATTCTTGCCAGATATGCTCCTTAGAATCTTCATTTCTGACACTCTTAGCGCATTTTCTGTTACTGCGGTGTCCGCTCTGTGTTCGATTCCATGTCATGATGGGTCGCACAAAAGCTTTTTTTTGCTCATTCTTTGCGACACAGTTATCTGCGATTCATCTTTCATCCATATATTTCATTATTAAAATAACAGTGCTTATAAACGATACAATGTCCTATGCACCATAGGGTATAGATAAAGGTTAGAAAAAGGAAGAAGTATTGATTGTGAAGTAATAGGTTTATATCGACGTTCAAGCTGAGGCGTTACATACTGTTTTCTACACTTTGATTCATATTTATATGATTTCTTTCTTATTTTATTCTTCCACATTCCGACCGTCCAAAAAGGATAATTAATTAAATGAATGAAATACATTTTTATTCGTCAAAATCATTGTTTAAATTTCAATTCTGGAGTAACTCGTTCAAGTGGAAAAAAACACCTTAGTTCTCGTATATAAATTATAATATATGTTAATCGAATAGGGTACAAACTATTCTAAAAACAGACTGTATTTTTACCGCACTGCGGATGCATACACTATAAATTGCAAATACATATACAATGAAAAAAAGGGTTTTTTTTATTGTGGAAATATATTTTTTTTTCAAACAAAATGATAAATTCTTGATGGAAATCCATACAGTCGACTGCTTAACATTCCGACGTTACTACATGTATACAAAGTGGGATAAACATATTTAACAATGTACGCTAAATATTTTGTTGTGGTTTATGATGTCCGTAGATATTAATAACGTAATAAAGTGATTTAAAGAACTGATTTTAAGTATCCGACTGGTGATGGCAAACGAAATGCCTTATTTTTTAGAAATTTAAAATACTTTATTTCGCTACATACTCCGTCTCCGTAGTGGAATAGTCAGTACGCTCGGCTACCGTACTGGAGGTCTCGGGTTCGATTTTCAGAGGGGGTTCAAATAAAAATAAAAGATTTTTCACCGTAATGTTTATTCAATATAACCCTGGTATCTGAAGCGGAAGGCTAATCACCTTTCCTTCATGTGTTTATGATCAAGATAACACTGCGTTAATACGATGCAATGCCCTATGCACCATCGGGTATGGAAAAAGTTTTGAATGAATGAATGAATGAACTACTTCTACTACATGTACCGTTTCCCGGCAGGGGTAGGCAGAGAGGTATGCGACCCTGGGTGCTCTAGCCATAACTAAGATTCTGCTTTTTCTACCTTCCTTTCTTATCCTATTACATGTATTTTACTCCAATCTATGAATTTGGGGAGGGGGACTGATTACTTTGCAGTTATTCGATTAGAGATCAAGTTTGATCCAAGGCGGTGCCATATGCACCATTTGTATGGGAATAGGTGTTTTAAAAAGTGATGCTATTTTGTTTTACATCTCATGACTTTATATATTTTTTAATGTCTTAAAAGCTGCTCGCCAAAGGTTTTACTCTCCTGAAAGTCATTTAAATAAACAATGAAGGCGACGCGCATTCCTGTTCGAAATTTCATCTACTTACTGGAATTTCAATTTAAATTTAAAAGAAAGATGTTTTTCTTTTCCTTCTGAATTCATTCATAACTTATATTTCAATTGAAATTTTATTCGTTCTTTTCAAATTACGTTTCGCGCTCTTTGGTTATTTTCACAAAATAAACTGCGAATCCTTATGTAACTAGGTATTTTTACAAAATATTAAACGTTTTTTGTTTTTAACTAGATACAAAATAATTTGATGAAAAATATAAATTTGTATGAGAAAAATTACAGGGTGGCGCAATATTAATCATCCTATCGGAAAATGATATAAATTTTGCAAATGGCGTCGTACGTCAATCATATTTAACGTTTGTGAATTTAAAAGTTGTAGTATATAAAAAAATTGAAGGCGGTGCAAAATTTTTGATCCAATTTTGTTTTTGAATAACTTTTTTCCTAAATAAAAAAAATTGTTTATAGGGTGCTAAATTTTATGCCACTCTGTATTGCCAAATCTCATTAAAAAAAAACTTTTTTTGTCTTTTATGAAGTGAGAAATAATTAATAGAAAATTATATTTAAATCTGAAATAATCACATTTTTTAGTATTGATTTTAGCAGGCACAGGCAACTTATCCTAAATTGCTTTCAACTATGTCCAATTTAAAAAAAAACTAATTTTCATTAAATAATGGTAGCACCATCTGTAATAATTTTACTGATTCGTTAAAGTTTTTAATTAATTTTAAACCAAGCTATGTATGATTTTTAACAAAACCTTGAAATCTAAATATCTTAAATATTAGTTCTTTTGTCCATTTGTTTTAATGAAGTTTATAATTAAGACTTAAGTATTTGTCACATCTAATTCATTTATCGTCTAATTTAATTCTTTCTCCGTCGTGAATTTCATTCTATCACTAAGCGAGTTAGCTTTGTTTACGAAACTAATCTAGTTTCCTGGTTTGACCTAAAAAATAATAAATAATTAAGAAATTAATTACATTATAAACCGTGTTTTAATTCATATAAATAATAATAAATAAGTTTATATTTTTATATTATATAGTCCGCCTCCGTAGTGTAATGGTCAGCACGCTTGGCTACCGTTTTGGAGGTCCCGGGTTCGATTCCCAGGGGGGGACAAATAAATATTAATGATTTTTTCACTGTAATATTTATTCAATATTACCCTGGACTGGTACCTGAAGCGGAAGGCTGGTCATCTTTTCTTCATGATCAAGATAACACTGCGTTTATATGAAGCAGTGCCCTATGCACCATTGGGGTGCGGATAAGGGTTTTATTATTATTATTATTATATTTTTAAATCGACTATCCAGTCCGTTAGTGACGCATGGTTATATTCATACGGGTACATTAAATGTGTCCAAAATTAGTTAACAATAATTACACATAAACACATACACATATATTTTTATAAAGTAAAACTCGGTTATGACGAAGATGAAGGGCCCGACTGAATTTATTGAACTGAACCGTTCCTCGTCATATCCGAGAATATGTGTTTTTTTAAAACATACCTGTCACATGAAGTAAAACATACTAATCATATGTAGCAATTGAAACAAAATTCATACAATTCACCCATTACACACATATCATATTTTTCTGTCTATCTAGTTTTCCTAAAAAATGGAAAATCCTGTGCTGCTTTAGTGCAAAACCACAAAATATAGAAACTATCGTAAAAATCCTCGAAACAAGTATGACGTTCAAAAACTGTAAAAAAGGTTAGTTGTTATAATAAAGTAGGTCCTTACAGACATGACACAGCTTGCAATTTGCTACATGCGATTCAAACCCATATGAGTGAAAACTTTGTTTTTGTAGGTGACAACACGAATTTAGTACTAAGAGTCATAAACATAATACGATCCCGGCGGCAACGGTCTAATTTCCCGGTAAAAAGATTTTATTGCATAAGGTCGAAAATGTTTTAAAACATTTAAATATTTACAAAATTACATTGAATAAAATGCAATCTTTTTTGCTCGCTATAGCCGAGAAGTTGCTCGTCATAACCGTGAATAAATAATAAATGTATGGAGAAAATCCGAAACCAAAATGTCAATGAATGTTTCCTCGTTGTACCCGAGATCTCGCTACAACCGTGCTCGTAATAACCGAGTTTGGCTTTAGATATGTATATATATATATATATATATATATATATATATATATATATATATATATATATATATATATATAAATATGTATATATATATATATATATATATATATATATATATATATATATATATATATATATATATATATATATATATATATATATATATATATATATATATATATATATATATATATATATATATATAAATATATATATATATATATATATATATATATATATATATATATATATATATATATATATATATATATATATATATATATATATATATATATATATATATATATATATATATATATATATATATTTATAAAAGCTAAGATTTCTGTGTATCAATGTATGGCAATATTATCATTGCAGGAGTCAAAATGCCCGCCTCGGTGGCGAGCAAACCTGAAAGGAATATTTGTGTAACCCAAACCGTAGGAGGAGGTGTTAGACGAATCAATAAGGGAATCTCTGATATCTTAGGGTAGCTTTTATCACCCCCTGCCCTGCCCCCCCCCCCCATTCCCACCGCCCGCTCACCGCCACCCCCGCTGGTTCCTTTCTCTGCCTACTAAACTCGATACAGAGGTCAAAATATTGATACCTCATCCGAAATACCAACGCTACAAGTTGAGAAAGACGTCCCTTGAAGAAAACTTAATTTTGGTAACAAACGGTCGATGTAACAAAATAGTATTTGTATCCTGTTATTACTTTTCTGGGAATTCGATTCGAATTCGATAATAAATCAAGTTTTTCTTCATTTTCAATGTATTTCAATAATATCTTGAAAGACATTGAAAAAGAGCAATGTTTGTTTTTTCGGAAAAGCGAATTGTTTTATCGCTGGCGCCTTTTTATCAACAACAATCATAGTTTTCAAATTTTTATAGTATTCTATGTGATGTCGCAAATATTACTGGCCTTTTAAGACAAAAGGTAGTTAACCTGCTGATAATATTACTGGTATTTACTTAATATTACACGGACGATGCAGGTGCAGAATTTAATATGAAGTACGTTACTGCTCTATGGAAAAAGACGTGGAGAATAATTTTTAGGTATAAAAAGAAGTTAACGTACCTACTTGAGGTAACATATCCGCAATTGTATGAACTTGTAAAAGCTACCTCGATGGGGTACAAGCCAAGAAAAGGATTTGTTTTTTTTTGTGAATCAATTATATTGATTATTATTTTATTATTTTTACGTCCAGAGGCCAATTTTTACAAATACATAAAAATAGTTCAAAGACATTAAAGTTATAAAAAGTTAAAATAAAATAAACGCTTTAATAAGTAAGAAAACTAAGAATATACAATGGTTAAGGTAAAATCGAAATAAATAAAAGATAACGAAATTATGAAGAGGATTATATGTATAAAAAACTTAAAAAGTAAGATAGCAAAGCAAATAATATATTATTTGTAAAAGAAAGAAACGTAATATTATATGTCTGTATGTTATGGAAACAGTTTAGGTTTATACTGATATGTTATGAAAAGCGTAAATACAAACAATGCAAACAATGTACAAATATAAAACACACATCTAAGTAAATAAATATGTACCTATATATTGTTTTATCCACAATACAACATTAACGGAACAACTAAACA